>NC_046155.1:57977076-58084576 GCF_011064425.1 Rattus rattus | reverse complement strand
ACGTAAATAAGAGCAGGATAAGGGAGAACCAAAAATGAGTTTAAAGGATACAAATTGAGATTACATTATTACAAATGAGCAATTTTCCATTGCAGCCTAAAGAACTTCAGAAAAATGATTATGTTGGGTGTAAGGCCAGAAGTGACAGGCGATCCACACGTACAGTTATGCCATGCGGACATAAGTGCCATGGCTTATTCGGACGGAGGCATGGGTTTGCAGTCCTGATGCTGTTTCATGCTGGGCTGGGTCTGAACACAGTAAATACATCATGGTCATGAGAGTTGGGTTCCTCACACTAGAGAAAAAATACGTAAGGAAAAATAAGGATTAGAATGACGCCCACATACTGGATTGCACAAGGGTCACTGTGGACGCATGCATAGCCTGGTGTGTATAGATGCATACAGAAGAACACGCATGTTGGTGTGCCTGTTTCTAACCTCTTGCCTAGGGAAGGACTAGGAGGTGGTGCCTCGGCAGTGATGAATAAATTTGATCCTCATATTTTGGTTTCTTAAAACTATTCTCTAACAAAAGAAACGATGGGTTTGGAATTAAATGATTGGTTCCAAGATTTAAAGGGGGGAAATGCAAGATGTACTAAAGTTATCTTCCACTTCTCAGAAGTAAGTAAGTGCTCAGTGCGAAGAAGACCCAGTGAAGGACACAGGTCAGACTGAACAAACAGCCAGTGACAAAATCCAGACAAACAGGTGTCCCTCCATTGCTCCTCAGAGTAAACCAAGTCCACCCAAACAGAGTCAGAGAGGGAAGCAAGTCATTCTTACAGCCCTAGGGGAGGAGTGCTCAAGGAGGAGGCAGGAGAGTCGCCATTAGACAAAATTACAGTAGTAGTTGTTAAGCGCGGGAACTACTGCTGGCATATAAAGCCGCACAAAACTGTTAGCGGCACTCTGTGCAGGCTGGGAGCATTCTTCAGCAAGACTTGCAGTTGACTGCAAAGGGAAAAGCTGTCAGTGCCTGCTAGAGAAACTGCACCCGTGGCCTTACCCAAATGATCCCAGCTAACATTAAGACCATAGTAAGACACACATCATTCGTCATCAGACAACAGCTCTGCGGAATTCCTGTGAAATGCATAACCAGTGTAATTCAGGGAAAAGACAAAGAAAATGCAAAATGATGAGCGGCTGTTAAAAAAAATATTTTAAAAGTGTGACCAAAACTTTGCCAATGTGCTTTAGAGGTGGTCCCAGCAGGGAGTTCTGAATCTCTGAGGTCTGATCATGTGCCGAAAGCCTGGGGAAGGTGGTTGAAAGGAAAGGCAAAGAGCTCTGCGTGCTTCAGGATTCTGTATCTGAGACTGTCTCACAGAGTGAAGGGTATTTCTTTTCCACTGGGTGCTCTCCAGGGGTCCATCTGCAGGTTACAGGATGAACTTATTTTCCCACAGCAACCACATTTGTATGACATGGTTCCTGGGTCAGCCCTCTAAATCCTACTTAACCTAGAACTCTGTGCGTTTACCTGTGTTCATCCGCCAATCCCGCTGTGTCCCGGAACATAAGCAATAGTCCAACCGGAAGTCGCCCCAACCGGAAGCTGGAGGGGTTGCTTTCCTGGCTCTGAGGTCTTATTGTAGAATGTGGACTCAGCAAGCCGCAGAGCTGATGTTCAAGTCAGGTCTTTCAATGGGCTGATTTGTCTACACTCCTGAAGGAGCCCTATCTGGCTAGAGACTGAAAAGGAGCGGCCCTATGGTGCCTGGCTCGGCTGTCGCGCCCTCCGTGGTTTGTAACCGGCTTCTTGGACTGCCCGCTTGCCTTTTCGGGAGCACCTTTTTCTCTCACTAGAACTGTTAGAATGTAACTATTTGTTATGAATAACTCTACCTTGCACCTCTAAATCATATTGGATAGATAAATCTAAAAGTATAAGAGTGAGTATTCTAAAAGCTTAAAACACTATTCTTACTGAACCGTGATACGATTACAAAGTAGGACCGTATTCTTATTAATTTTTTTTTGAAAGCGTTTAAAATAGCCAAGCGTGCCAAGACCATGTTATGGCACCATGAAGCTCTTCCTTACTGGGTGGCTATAAGTAATGCAGATGTGAGCACAGGGTATTGCTGTAAGGATGGGCCTTCCGATTGAATGCCGTTTCTGTTGTGACTGATGGACCTGGTGTGGGGTAAGTGTCCAGTTCACACAGAGACCAGGACCACAAATGAACAGTGCCCCTCACCAAGTTCTCACTGCGAGGAGATCAGACAACTGCTTCCTACCCTGCTCCCGCTGAACCTCAGCAGCGACCCCGGGAGAGCTGTGTGGATTGGGAACACGGAGGGTCCAGATCTCACCAGCAGTTACCAGCCACACAACAGGAAAAACCAGTCTGAAGGTTTCTGGTTGCTTTGTAGCTTTCTCTAAAGTTTGTGGCTGCAGTCGCTGTCCTCTGGTGCGTTCCTGACCAGGAAGTAGTAAATAGACCAGAGAACTGCGAGAGGAAAAAGCGCTTACAGGAAATGTGTTAGGCTTGCATCTAATCTGCCCTGTTTTAGGATTTAAAAGGACAGAGCAAACCAGAGAGCCAGTGGGGATTTTTGAACGTGACTCAGAGATCAAACATGACTTTTTTTTTCGTCCCAGAACACTTCACACTCAAACCCCAGGCTTCGCTGTTGCTGGTGCATGTCTGACACAGCCCTGTAATTGGTAAATTTACATCATGTTTGTCGCCAGCAGATTAGGAAGGCACAGGCGTCCATCCGATCCAGGAAATCCCCAGAATCCCAGCCTTGTTCAGACTAATTGGTCCAATCGATAAAATGTTAATTAGAAAATAAATCCAAACCTTTAGCTTAGTAACTTTGATGGATGTAAACCTCTTTCTGAAATCCCCATGCATTCACAAGGTTAAAAAAGAAAAAAAATTCTTTTCCTCTAAAAACCTATGAGTGTAAAATGTGAGAATCACCAGGAATTTTCATTGAAAATATCAGCCAGTTTATTAAAATGTATTCAGTTGCTGCAGATCCCTAAAATCATGGTTCACATCTGCAGCACACCATTTATTTATGTCATCTCTGACGGAAGAGAATGGTGGGACACAGCATCAAAGCCTCCTTACTGGAAGGAGCCTGGAACCTTGGGATGCTTTCCCGGTGAGCTGGTCCTCTTTCTTCTTTTCCTGGGCAGCATCATTAGCATAACAGCATCAGACAAGGGAGAGTCTGACCCTTGTTCGGACCCCCAGCTTACACAGCTTCCTTCTCCACAGGTTTGAGACTGCCTGGGTTCTCACAGTGAAAGCTCCCAGGTCTTAATTCCCTTTTAGTATTTGGAAAGTCGCCGCTACATGATATGGTTTCACGTGCTAGAATGTTCGTATTGGATTGGTTGCTCAAGGCTGCTGCCTTGGGAGGTTGGGAGATTAAATGTACTAGGGTGATTAGTATGTACAGATAGAGGATGACTCTAGACCCCTTGAGCTTTTCCCAGCCAAATACCTAGTCCTCACCACTCTACCCCACAGCCGACTCTCATCTGACTTAGGTACCAATTCCCTTCCCTATTAAAGTTCTCCTGCTGAGGTAACCAGTGATAACCACACCTGTTAACGTGCAGTATGGCAAGCCCTCGCTCTGCGCCATCAGTAGTCGTCAGTGTCTCTCTGTCTCTCTGACTAAACCGTGAGCAACACTGAAGAAGCAAGCAGAGGGCGGTCTTTCATTACCACAGCAGTATCATTCCCCCGGGGCTTTGGGAAATGAATGAATGACTGGGACAGGGGAAAGGCTGAAAGCATTTGCACAAGTAAACGTGAGACTAGCGCCCTAGCTCTAACTCAGAGGACTTTAGGTCGTGCAGCGCCGTGACCGTCAGCTGGGGTAATGTATATAGAGACAGTCACAGATGATCTGATTCTCTGCTCAGCCACTGCATTCCAGGCATCTGGGGGGAAAGGGCTAGGAGCCACTGTCAGTGAGAAACGTGTCCTTGTGTGTGCAGCTGTGAGCACACGTGTGCACATGCATGTGGCGGGGAGGCTGCATTTCCCTTCTGCTGCTGCACACTGCCACTTCCCCCACGCCACCTCCACTTTCCTGGAAGTTCACGGATATTTATACGTGATTGGCTGATTTTCTGATGAAAACTTAATGTATAGTTCTTTAACATTTTTTGGAAAAAAAAAAAGATAAAGCAAACGTCTTAGAGCCTGGAAATATCCACCAAAAAAGTCCCATTTCTTTCCAGGATTCCCGATATATTTAGGTTACTTTTATATAAATGGCATCATTTCTAATTTCTTCATTTTCAACAAATGTTATATAATGAGTCATTAAATATTCTTCAGAAAAAATTCCAGAAACATCATTTTAATGACTGCATAATATTGCATTTTATGGATGTATCATAAATGTCTTATTATCCTTTCTTCTCAGATATTTATGTCTTCCCAGGCCTCTTATTATAAACAGTGCTGTGGTGAGTCCCGAACAAAGCGTCCTCTTCCTCAGAGACTTGGGCCACATCTAGCTGTGAAGTTAGTTCCTGTGCACACATAGTACATTGCCACGTTTTCAATACACACTGCTAAATTGCACTTCAGGAAAGGTTTATCAATTTATTTGCCAATTTATCTGAGGTGTTGTAAATGCCATGGAGGACAGGCGTAAAGCATAGCCACACCCCTTACTGTGGGACAGAAGGGTATGGTTCTTCTGAAATCAAGGAGCCAATCACAAGTGACTAATCGCAGGCCCTCGAACTCCGCAGGCCAGATGCCTGGCAGAGGCCGAGATAAGAGGACAGAACAGCAGTCACCTGAGATAAAGGCCAGGCCACACTTCACTTCTGCACAGGGAGGACCTGGCAGCCACGTCTCCCAGCACATGTCAAGCTCCTCTGGAATGTGCAGTCTTCCTATCAGGGGGCACAGGACATTCTGAGAGTGGTCAGTGGCTGTCTGACCCCACCCCCTGGTGCATTGCTTCCTTTGTGCCTCCACCCCACCCCACAATCACTTGAGTAACCATGCTCTAGGGCACAGACCACCACCCTTGTGTTCCCCGTGACCCGGCCAGCCCATCTGATTTGATTACTGATCCTATCGTGGGTATCTTTGTACATGAGTCAAGCTTTTATGTAAGACAGTAAAATATCAAAATGCTTAAAAGCAGGGGCTCTGGAGCCAGGCAGTCTGAGCTCAATCTCTAACTCTGCCGTTTTGTAACTGGAGGATCTTGGGCAGGTCGCTAGATCTCTCTGGCTTTGTCTTCTCGTCTGCAGAGTGGATAGACTTGCCGTGCAGCTATGCTAGGACTTACGTCAGGTCCGTAGTGAGTACTGCAGAATGCCTTGTCATTTTTTCAAGTTACTAAAAATTAGATTCAACAGAGGGGTGAGCATCGGGCGGTGAGAGTACCGTAAAGCACCTGCCGGGGCTCTGGGAATAAAAAGAAAATTGCTCCAACCTGACTGGGTTCATCAGAATAGTTTAGTTATGTCGTGGGGAAATATATATATAACTTCTGGCTCTTCTAGAAATATATGAAAGCAATATCTTATACAGAAGACGAGGGCCATTGGTGTCTCTATCCCTTCAGATATGCCCAGGGCATTAGGAAAGAAGTGGTTTGCTTTACCACCAATATTAAAAGCAATGTAACCCTGCATTCTGGCCACGGTGAGAAGTGTCCTAAGTTAACACTTAAAACCCGTAGAACTTTCCCGTAATCTCACAGCCCAGAGACAGTAGTGACAGTGCGTTGAAGGCTCATTTACCTCCTGAGTGCCACCGCTTAGGTCTACACTTTGTCCTGGGTTCACCTGGTCAGGTTTCCCTGGTGGGTGAGGCTGTTGGCTGGTTACAGAAATGTGAAACCGAATTCTACTGAATGTTCCAAGCAAACAGCCTTGCTGCACGGACACCAAGAAGCTCTCTGAACAAGCAGGAAGCGCTTGACCAGCAGAAGTGGCCTTGGACCTCAGTGTCTGTGAAGTCTGGGCTCTTATGGATAATTGGAATCCATAATCTTCCAAGGGGCTGTAATTGAATATTTGGAAGTCTGTATGAAAATAATCAACTAAGTCAGAGTAAACACAGCTAGACCAAACAGTGTACGTCTTCAAAAGGAGCAGCCTAATTAAAAAGATGTATCGTCCTTCCTGGTTGCCGCCGTCCTTGTTGTTTTTAGTATTATGCCACTGGGAAATGCAACTGTTTCTGAGCAAATAATTTAAACCCCCATGCTGGGGCTTAAGCGTCATCCCCTCCCCTCTCTCTTAGTGCTCATTCAGGGATAAAGCCGTGCGAATTCTTCAGACACCAATCAGATTTATCATCCTGTGCCTTTTGATGACATACATCTGTTTATCTGAGAAGCCATTAAAGACTTATTGAGTTACAGAGTTTGGAGAAAATTGGCTTATCATCTATGGTTAAATCCAATTCCTGCATCTGCCGTCTTTTCGGCATATGTGGTGTATTCTGAAATTACCCTGACTTGCAGACCCGCCGCACAAGAATCACCCGCTTCCCAGCCTTTTCATGCCAGCTCCTGGAGAATTTCTAATGCATGAGCAATTTGTAGTCCCGGAAAATGTTGACGGAGAGATGTCAGTGCTTTCTCTTGTTAAAAGTTCAGAACCTAATGGGGACCGTGCCAGCTCGCAGGGCACATTCGGAAATGGGCTCTGCTCAGTCCGGAGCCTGTTGGTATTTAGACAAGCTCACTCAAAGAAAAATCCAGCTCTGGGTCACAAAAGGCAGAACCGTGTTAATCTGAAGATAAAGATACATTAATATCAACTCAAGATTCAAACAGACAAAGTGATAGCTCATCACAAACCGAGTTAAATGAGCACCAGCAGGTGAGCTGAGAAGACAGAGCAGCCAGTCTTACTGGGGAGACTAGCCAGGACCTCAGGCTTATCTCACCGGTGGAGCAGCCTGAGAGATGCTAAAAGCCCTGTTTCCGGAGCTGGCTGAGGAGGCAATGCCTGTGTGGCGAGAACTAATTGAAAAAAAGTGAGTATTTGCAGTTTCCTGTAGATATTGTTACACCCTGACTACAGGAACCCCAGAGAAAGCAAGAGTAAACCAGCAGCTTCCTCACTTCACCAGTTTTCCTAGCATTTGTCAAATAAATAGTGACAAACCCAGAGTAAAACATTTCCTTTGTTTGCATATGTAAATCAGGCTGGAATTCTGGGAAGCCTAGACTTGGTAGGAATTTTCTGGTTACAACCTAGCTGCTCCTCCTGAAGTCTAGCCGTGAACACCGTTTACCGACCATTTACAGAACATCCTTCTGCTTGCATTTAACTGGCTTCCATTGCTTTCCCCTTTGGGAGATAAGTGCCCCGAGATAGGAGACAATACCCTGTAACAGCAAGCATCGTCAACTGAAGCCTGCCTGCCTGATACGGCTGGCTTCAGAGTGATATTCATCCTCTTGCTTGGCTGTAACCTTCACACAGCCTTGGCGTGCACTGTCAGCAATGCACTGTTGTGTGAATCATGGGCAATGCCACAAGCAGGGAGAAAGCCACTGCCAAGAATGACCAGGGTCCGAGACGTAGACCCCAAAGCACCAGAGGGCAGGAGAGTCTCCTGGGTGTGTTTCCCATCCCACTGGATTCCTCTGCGAGATAAATGGGAGGGAGTAGGGTTGAAAACCAGCCAAGCCTTCCTTCCAGGTCAGGAGCCACACGCTCAGTAATGTGAGAACTAAGCTCTTTCTTCCTGTACACCCACACCCACCCATCAACCACACCTTCTCGGGCTCTCTGCCCTGAGCCGCTGTGAAGAAACGAGTCATTCATTTCATCCAGGCTTCATGTCAACACGAAGGCAAACACTGTTTCTTAGACTTTTGCCCTGGGATAGCTTCGGACATTTCCTTGCTCAGTAGTTTGGCCTGTCATCTGCCCTGCTGAGCATTCTGAGTTTTTGTTATCAGTGGCCCTCCCTTCTCCTTGGTTGCTACCGGCCCTGAAGAGTAAGGGAAGCAAAAGGGAGGTGGGGGGGATCTGCTTCAGCGAGACAGCTGCACCTTAGCTGGGGTAAACAAGGGCTGTATATATAGATCGTGGGGAGCAGGTGGGGATCTAGATCGTGGGGAGCAGGTGGGGATTCCCAGGGTGGATGTACATTACTGCCTAGCATGGGAATGGTCATCCGGAGAGAGGAAGGTGAACCTGTACTCTGGCCATAGGCTAAGTGACTTTCTTCAGATTTGGGGGTGGGGGTATTACAGAAGGGAAGGGTTGATTGTCATGACACACTACCTAATTATTATACTTGGTAAGGGTTTAGCAGAACTTATGTGCTGAATCATGCAGCACCTGCAGGAAACTCTGTGCAGGGTCCTCCTCTAGATAAGATCAGGCATCTGTGCTCAGAGACACTCTCCAAGCAAGGTCAGGCAGAGAAGATGAAGCCCCTCTAAGAAAAGGAGTCCTCCATTTTGCGCAGAGCTCAGAGAGCTGATAGGGTGGGCCAGCCTTAATAGCAGAATCTTTCAACACTTTATCAAAACATCAGAGGGGTGGGTACACACAGAAATATGTGAACATTTTGTTTAATGATTATGTTAATTTTAGTTTTATGTAAGAAAAACATTAAAGGGTTTTCAATAATTTCATGATCAATTAAGGGTATTAAGTCAGATGCAAACTGGCTTCCAGGCTGGCTAATAATTCACTTCTGTGGACCACAGAGAGTTACCAGAGCAACAGTGTGAGAGGATAAAATATGACCTAGCATTGCCTCAAGGCTGACATGGCACAGCTCTTCCGTCCTCCCTCGATGTCCCCTGTGCCAATTCAGTGCCCGTACTGGGGTAGATGCCAAAGCTCTCTCCCAAGGTGACTTCAAAGGATCTGTTGATCTGCTGTGATTTATGATGTCGATGACACCCTCTTGACCCTACATCATGGCTTCCTTAGAAGGCAGAGTCTAGGTGCAAGGAACCTTGCTTCTGTGGCCTGAGCACTTCCAAGCTTACAGGCACCCCTATGACTGCCCTGTACTATTGTAAATCTACGCCCCCATATCTTTCAACATCGGGAGAGCCTGTCTCATGCAAGGAGACTCTTTCCCTAGTGTCCTTGAACCTTTGTCTTTCTTGGGTTGCCATTTGGTACTGACTAGGGAAGTTGAGAATATATTGTTAATCCTTAGATACATCTTGAGAGAGCATTTCCCAAATATCAGGCACTGTTGAAGAAGGAAATCAGCCATCAAAACTCTTCAGGAGCACAGAGGAAATGCTGCTATTAAGGAAAGTGCAGTTCTCCATGTTGACAATAAGTGAATCTCCTGTCTCTGAAAACATTGATACGAGAGGAAGAGAAGAACGTGGGCTTTTTTTTTTTTTTTTTTTTGACTGATATGCCAGACTTGTCCAGCATCCGAGCAGAGCATCCTGAATGAGAGAAGATACTGAGATATTGAGAAGGCCTTCACTACCAGGGGTTTAATGTAATCCAATGCAAACCAGGATATTATGGATTTTGAGCTGAGACGTGAGATAAAATTTAGTTTTAAGAAAATAAGATTTGCATTATATCATGAACAGGGCTATCAATGGGAGAAAAGACTCAGTAGAGATCAACTATGAAAACTGCAGAGCAATCTAAGAGAATAATGTTCTAGACACAAAGAGCATCCAGGGGGTTAGTAAGACTGTGACGGAGCCAAATAAAGGTGACTAGTAAATTCCTGTATCCCCATGTCTGTGTACCACAGCATCAGTGCCAGTGGAGGCCAGAAAAGGAAATCAGACCCCGTGGAACTGGAGTTACACAAGTCATTATATGTATGGTTGCTGGGAATCTAACCCAGGTCCTTTGGAAGAGCATCCAGTTCTCTTAACAACTAAGCCATCTCTCTAGCCTCTAATAGCAATGTTCTTAGTACAACTTGACTTGAGAACTCTTCTATAGTTGAATTTTTTGGATGTTGTCTTAGTCAGGGTTTCTATACCTGCACAAACATTGTGACAAAGAAGCAAGTTGGGGAGGAAAGGGTTTATTCAGCTTACACTTTCATGTTGCTGTTTCATTACCAAAGGAAGTCAGAACTGGAACTCAAGCAGGTCAGGAAGCAGGAGCCATGGAAGGATGTTTCTTACTGGCTTGCTTTCCCTGGCTTGCTCAGCTTGCTTTCTTGTAGAACCCAAGACCACCAGCCCAGGTACGGCACCAAACCCAATGGGATGGGTCCTCCCACCTTGACCACTTGTTGAGAAAATGCCTTACAGCTGGGTCTCAAGAAGGCATTTCTACAACTGAGGCTCCCTTTCTGTGATAACTCCAGCTTGTGTCAAGTTGACACACAAAACCAGCCAGTACAGAAGAAGGTTTATATTTTGAGGTGGGGTCTTACCATGTAGCCTTGGCTGGCTTGGAACTCACTATGTAGTCCAAACTGACTTGGAACTCACTATGTAGGCCAAACTGACTTGGAACTCACTATGTAGTCCAGGCTGGCTTTGAAGACACAGAGATCCACCTGTCTAGGCCACCATACTGCTAGGAATAAAATCATGTGCCACCATGTCCAGCCCCAGTTGGAAAAAAAGAGAACAATCTGCTGGAATTACCCTGAAGATCAGCACTTGGCATTAACTTATTCTGGGAGATGAGGGGAGAGAGGATCAAGTTCAGGGTCACGTTTTCCAAAAGAAATCCCAAACCAAGATATAAGTCCTGAAGAAGAAGGCAGTATACAGCAACGCTAGGAGTACCTAAGCGTTGGTGACCTAAGCAGAGCTCATTCATGTTCCCAATGTGAGCATTGCCTAGACGTGTCAAGCACATGTGCCGTACTAAAGGTTTGCTTAGAACATTCTCTTCATTTATACACATAGCACCAGCCATGTGCTGCTGACCAGTGTACAAAGCTTGCCTGGACCTGCCCTTTTGGAGGATAGGGCCCTGTGCAGAAGTTTTGAAGTCCAAACAGAAATTAACCAGGCTAAGACTAATTTGAAGATATTGTCTAGAGAGTGAGGCAGATTTATAGAGACCCTGGGGTTGGTTGATGGCATTCATGGTAGGACCTGAATCTCAAGTCTCTTGTGCTCCTTGGCAAAACTGATTCCCTGAGTCAGCAGCCTGGACAAAGCCAGCCTCTTAAGACTTAAGGGCTTGGGTAGGAAAAGATCCAGTGAGAGAGACCATTTAAAAGGGCCAGCACTGGGCATCTTGCAGTTGGGAGTGAGAATTTGGCATACATTTTCGGAAAAGGTTGAGATGGAAAGAGATTCAAGTGTCAAGTATTCTCTGCACACAGGGCGTGTAAGGTCAGCTAAGTGGGAAACACCAGGTCAGAGCTTCGAGTCTTCAGTGGGAAGAGCACAAATCCCTTGCTCCCTGGGCATTCTACCCTGGGGAAATACAGCTTTTCTCAGGTTCAGTGCTTACCTGGCATAATAGGAATATGACCACCTACCCTCGGGAAAGAACCAGAGGACGTGATATTTATGGAGTGTTTAATTCTGCACCTGGCAAGAAGTGTGTGCTCATCCCTTGAGTGCCATATTCCGTTTTGTCCATCTTTGTCTGGGCAGAAGTGTGTGCTCATCCCTTGAGTGCCATATTCCGTTTTGTCCATCTTTGTCTGGGCAGTAGACCAGGATACCCACATTCCCAATGAATACAGGACTTCCACAACTACCACTTCCTGTGCTGTTCAGAAGCTCGCGCCTCTGCCGATGTTTGCTCGGTTAGTAATTGGTTTTCGCGGTTATAGTTCTCTGAAGTGAAACCTCCTTGTCGGGGAGATAAGGAGACTGCGCTGTAGACAGAGAAATGTGGCAAACGAATGCATACAGCAGAGTCAGAGATCTGACAGTGATGTGCACAATTAATTAATTGCTAAGATAATGCACACTTGGAATAATTTTAAAGTGTTTTCGTAATTTGCTTCTTTAAGTGGCAGTAAATTAAATTCTAGCCTTTGCTCTCTGAGTGTTCTTTTAGCCATAAGTCTACTGTGTTTTAATTAGAAAACTCTCTGACAGTTCCAGGAAAGGAAACATTTTTTCTCTGTTTAAAACATTTCTACCACTTCAGCTAAACAATTTATCTAGAATGATTTTTTTTCTTTAAAAGGAATAGTAGACAATTAGAAAGAGAGTACAGTAAATTTTCTGCCTTGTGAATCTGAGCCAAGAGTCACACAACTTCCGTGCTCTATAAGCAATTGCAAACTGAAATGAGTAACTGGTGTATCATAATAGACTCTTCTCTGAGAAGCCATCACCGTAGAATGTATTTCCGGGCTCTTAGAAGCCGGAGAACAAAATTGAAAGGAGAGGATCTGTGTAGCTAAGAGTCAGGTTACACTGGGGACATGACTCTCAGTAGAACCGAAGCCATATTGTTGCTTTAACTAGCAATGGAGACAGCACTGTGTTACAATGTATCCTATCCCCATCCCCTGAAAAGTCTGTAGCCAATACACATGGCTGGAGATGAGCCAGCCTGTTAACCTCCCTGAGTCTAAAGAGATGACTGTAGAAATCACAGGGAGAAGAGTATAGATCTTCTTAGACCAAAGGCATTTAAGAGATGGTGAAACTTCACCTTTAGAGAATGAGAGTGAGTGGACTCGATTCAGATACCCCAGCATGTGCTTATGGATGGATGTATATAATCATGAGCCCAGAAAAGGAGAGTGATAATGAGCTAGCAAAAGTCAGCAGCTATATGTCAGCAGAGGGTTACTATCTCACATATGTAAAGAGCTGAACAAATCAAACAAGCAAAAAGCAAAGCTGATGATCGATAAACGTAATGAGCCGAAGAGACGGACAGCTCTCAAAAGAAGAGATTTGCTGCCCAATAAATACTTCTTAAAGTGTTCAGCATTCTTAGCCACCATGGAAATGCAAATTATAACTACTTTGAGATTCTATCTCAAGAAAAAAAACTGGTGAGGACGTTGGGGGCGAGGAACTTTTAGCCACTGCTGCTAGGAGTGTAAACTAGCACAGCCATGTGAAATGCACACAGAGGCTTCTTCAAGAAGTAAACTAAAACTATGTGACCCAGCCACACCACCCCAGGCACAGCACACACCAGAAGGCTCTGTCTTAGCACAAAGAGGCCTGCGCACGTGTTCCTGCTGCCCTGTTCACAGTAACAAAGGAATGGGTGGAATCAGCCTAGATGGTCATCAGCAGATGAATGGGTGGTGAGCATGTGGTGTACACACACACACACACACACAGAGAGAGAGAGAGAGAGAGAGAGAGAGAGAGAGGAATTTTATTTATAAAGAAAAATAAAATCATAGAATCATGAAGAAAATGGTAATAATTATTATATTAAATGAAGCAACCTAGACTCAGACAGTGCCGCGTGTTCTCTCTTGCTTACGGATCTCAGCTTTAATTTGTATATGTGGGTGTGAGTATGGGTGTAAGCCATGAAATACAAAGGAACCCCAAGATGGGGAGGGGCTTTAGGAAGGAGGGGGACCCTGGAGCATGACAGTGGGTGATGTTGAGGGCATGGAGGCGAGTGGGACATGGGAGGACGGATTAGGAGAGGACAGACAAGGACAAATAATGAAAATACCAAAAACCCCCATTCCTTTGCCTCCTAATTTTGAAAATAAACCAAATGGTCTGTAGTAAAAGGAGTTGACAGAGTGTGATGAAGTCCACGTACCCTCCTGATAATAACTGGATGAGATCATTTGAGCTGCGGGAACAAAAGTACTGTTTGGCAATATTTAAATCCTATTTAATATAAGCAGTAACCAAATTTTACACAGTTAACTTGAAGTACTTCAGCCAAGTGTGCATGTACACAAGTGCTATGTTGGCTTAACTTCTCTCTGGAGACTTGGAGATGTGTCTCCCCCGGCAGGTAGGAAGCATGTCTATTCATCCCTGTACCGAAAACATCTTACTGATGCGAGTGTACTCAAAGCACTGTGCTAGGTACCAGGCCTACCTCAGGACGCTTGCCATCTATAGTGGAGACAGGCGGGGGTGAGATAGTGCAGAGGAGCCTTCCCTCCTACGTGGACCAGCTGCAACGAAAGTGCCACGGGGCCACACCTCCGTCAAGTGCTACAAATCTAGTTTGAAGACCATTTATGTGTAATTCTGGCTTGCAGAAGAAATGGAAGACCCTTGCTCTGCAAGAAAATGCCAAATCAATTTCAGGTCTTGCTTCATTCCGGCCCAAAACATATAGGCAGATTCTCATTCTGTCTCTCTCTGTCTTTCTGTCTGTCTGTCTCTCTCTGTCTCTGTCTCTCTCTCTCTCATCTTAATCTTGAGAACAGCTTTATTAGTCTTTAAAAGAAAACCTCCCGGGGCAGGCAAGCTGTAAATCTCAGCTGCACATGGAGAACTGGAAGAGGAGGAGCCACGTTACTTTCAAAGGATCATGTGGGAGAGAGGACAGTGAGACCGCCCAGAGTAATGGAGGATGCGTACTCAGGCTCAGGCTAGCATCAGAAAGAGACAAGACGGGAGAAAATGGTATTCTGAGTCAGGACTCAGAAAGTGGCAGCCGTAACCAAACTCCAGGACACGCAGTGGGACTGCACACACTCGGTGGATGGGGGCAGGCAGAATTCTGATAAGGAAAAGAGCATCCTCTCATTTGAAGGGTCTCTCATCCCTCCTGTCTTTAGCATGGCTTAGGTGAATTCCTCCCCACTGATGGGAAGCACACCTTATAATTTTAAGATAGGGTCTCTTGCTGAAGACCAAGCAAGACTGGCTGGCCAGGGAGCTCCCAAAATCCCCCTGCCCCAAAGCACAAGGAGGAGACACCATGCCCACCCTCATACAGTTTTGGGATCCAAAACCGAGATTTTCACATTATACAACAATGACTTCACCAACTGAGTCACCTCCCTGCCCCACAGGACACTTCCTGCACCAGCATCATCACACCCGACCCTGGTGGGGAATTTCATCTCCCAACCCCTCAAGCAAACTGTGGTTCGGGAATGGCAAAGAGAGCAATTTCACCCGGACACTGAGCAGTGCTTACTCATAAACTCTGAGAATTCGCAGCAGCCGAGAAGAAGCTGTGATGATGGGAGGGGGATGTGATAGAACATTCTGGAAGTGAAGCTGAGAGTCAGGCTGGGCAGTAGGGCCAGGGACACTTGCAGAAGCTTGAAATCACAACCCCTCCAGATGCTGAAAGCTAACACAGAGGTGACAGCCAGTGAATGGGGACGTGAGGTAACAGTAGCCACAGGCAGGACCAACTGCTTCCTAGGAGACAGTCACCTCTCCCAAGTCCTTGAGTGCAGTGCTCACCTAGGCTTGCAGGGACGTCAGCCTGAGGTAGATCTGTATATGGAAAGCTTTTGTGAGGACCCAGTGACAGTATTAGCCCAAGCCTAGCCAAGGAAAGCATATCCTCAGGAGAAAGTCAGGGGAATCCCAGCTGTGGTCATGGAGACCCGTGACAGAGAAGAGGCCCTCTCAGGGTCCAGGGAAACATAGCCGGTTGTAAAAACCCGACCAGCTGCCCATCCATCATTTCTTTGTTGGATTCTCCTCTTCTTAGCATGTGAGGGAGGGCATGCACATCATGCATGCATGTGGAGGTCAAAGGGCAACTTTAGGGGATGGGTTCTCTTTGAGCACCTGTGTGTGGGTTCCAGGAATGCCGCTCAGATCTCCAGGCTTGCATAGCAAGTGCCTTCACCCTCTGGGGTGTCTCATCGGCCGCCATATTGGATGTTGTCCCAAGCATTGTATCAGCGTAGTTAAACCTTATCTCTCACGCATTCCCAGCCCAGCTTTCTGGCCTCCCAAATGCCCAGTTAGCTGCCTTCCTGGACCCAAGGGGAGGCCAAGGTCATCCGATTCACACATCTCCCTAGAAATGGTATCAGAGATCCCAAAAGGAGGTAGGTGGTTCGTCTTGAGTCACATGCTAGCTTTGTCAGGACCTGCTTTGGAATGGGAAACCGAGGCATAAAGATGGGAAACAAGTTGCCACAAAGGGCGTGATGGTGCCAGAGCTCCTTCGAAGAGGAAGTGGATCACAGTATCTCAGGGTGAGGGTTACTCTCTCATGGAAACTGAAAGCAGAGGCTCTGGGTGCATAGCTGTGAGGCCCCTGACCAAGGTATTTCCTGAGTCTCTGGACCCCTTGAGAGGTCCCCCAGAGGTGACGGCTCATGCTTGTGGGGCTGCCATTGGCCTCGGTTCTCCTCTTGTCTCTTCAGGGCTGCTGGCATCCACTCAAGACCTTCCTCACTGTGGGGCTCAAGGCAATGTATGCTTGCCCGCAGTCCCTGAGCCTGCCTCCTCCATCACCATACTACCCTGCCCACATCCATACCGAGCCTTCCGTCACCAAGGCCACCAGTGGCTCCCATAGCCTTTGAACAAATGTAGTACTCTTCCTCAGCTCAACAGTCACCCCTGTCCCCTGTCCGGAGTTCCTGCTCAGTGACTGGCTCTTCAGAACTTTTGCAGCACCTGCTGGTAGCCCCTTGACAGACAGTAACTCAATGGTTGCTCCTTCCTGTGAGCGCCATAACTTCACTGTATAGCTTCCTCCCCCATACCTTTATTTCCTGACCTCTCTCTGACTTACCTGACCAACATTTTGACTAGCCCTGAACCTTTAAGTTCAGCCAAGCTCTAGTGTTGAGAAACCCACTTCTGATTTCTCAAAGACCGTCCCTGTGCTTCACAAAGTAAGAGGGCTGTCCTGGACGAAGCCCTACTGCAGACTGGCCACCTCGAATCTCTCTGCTGTGTCCATCTTATAAATGCAGCCAGGGGTTTGAAGGCTCTGATCTGTCTCAGGTCTGGAGCTATCCGTGTGACCAGTCTGAAGGTCTTCCTTCCACATACATCTCACTGTCCTATCATTTATTGTTTGTCTCTAGATGTATGTCTGTCCTGACCTCCATGTTTGCCTCTGCTAGCTCACTCTCTAGAGTATCTCTCAAGTGCACAGCCACCCATTTTGTCACCGATGGATTCTGAGGGCTCATTCCTGACAAGACAAAGTTCGTTCTTCTTAACAGGTTGTATTATTTTCCCAGGCTCCCACCCTAATACTACAATGACACCAAATATACCAAATATACCAGTACAAACATACCAAGGTCCTAGCACAGTTGGTAACCAGCAAGTGTCCCGCGATCAGTACTTAGCATTAATGAGCATGTGGATCCCAGCAGAGCTGGGCATGTGGTGCGCACGGAGAGACAGGCCTAACAGAAAGCTATCCTTTTGTGCTCCTGCCTCCTAGCAGGCACTGGTTAGTCTTGATCATTTCAAATGAACCTTGTTACTTTAGCTCTGTCTGAACTCTCTGGATCCAACTGTACACTGTCCATGTCCCCGCCCATAAAGCTCATACAGAAACCACACTGCTGCAATGGAGTATCTAGGACATAAGCCTACAGCTCTCCTTAATCACACATTCCCACTGTATGGAACAACAGATCTCGGTTAGGCTTTGTGCAGATGGAAGGAGGCACCTGTAGGCCCAGGACATTCTTCAAACTCATCTGAGAAGCATGCCCAGGAAAGAATCTCTTCATACTGTGGAGGGAGCTCACACTGACTGGGAACTCCATCAGAGCATCTCAGACACACCTGTATTAGTGATGACGATGATGATGATGACGATGATGACGACGATGATAATAATATCTTCTCTTATGTTACAGAAACAAAGTCCTCCTTTTTAAGCACGACCACTTTCAGAAGTTAGCAGGGAAATTCCATCTTTAGTCACCTCCCCCACACAACGAGGACTATACAGTCACCAAAGGGTTTATACGAGTGTTTACGACTATATAACATATAATAGCTAATAGCTAAAAGTTTGAAATAACCCTAAACAGTCATTAAAAATATAATTGATAACAATCGTATATCCCTTGTACACAATAATTGGCTAAATAAATTGTTGTTATAAATTGAACATCCATGAAGACAGACAAAATAAGCCAGCCACTGGAGGAGCACGGTAAGGTTGCACGCGGAATTTTTTTAAAGGTTGATTGTGTGTGTGTGTGTGTGTGTGTGTGTGTGTGAGAGAGAGAGAGAGAGAGAGAGACAGAGAGAGACAGAGAGAGACAGAGAGAGACAGAGAGAGACAGAGAGAGACAGAGTATAGAAGTGTGCACCATGTGCATGAAGGTGGCCGTAGAGGACAGAAAAGGGCATCAGATCCCTGTAGAGCTGGAGAGATGGGGGGTTGAGAGCCTCCCGTTGTGGCTGCTAGAAACTGAACCTGGGTCCCCTGTAGGAACAGCAA
This sequence comes from Rattus rattus, assembly GCF_011064425.1. Classification (NCBI taxonomy): domain Eukaryota; kingdom Metazoa; phylum Chordata; class Mammalia; order Rodentia; family Muridae; genus Rattus; species Rattus rattus. The sequence goes on along the minus strand of NC_046155.1, from coordinate 58,066,325 downwards.
GGGCTCTCAACCACTGAACGGTCTCTCCAGGCCCGTGACTATAAGGAGAATACTTATGAATGGTGCTAATGGTCTGCTTATTAACTGAACTTGAGGAGTAGAGATGTAGGGCATCCTGGTGCTGCAGGAAGAACTCTGACTTCAGAGACTGGTGTTGCTAAGGTTTGGACCTTCTGCCTGGATGAGGGCCTCCAACCTGTTCCACACACAGTGGGTCTGCTCAGGTCCTGGAGGGAGGGGACACTGCCAGTGCGCATGGAAAAACGACATCTGAGTCGGCCTGGTATTGACTCCACTGAGTAGAAGGAGCCAAGTCGTTGATTCTGTAAACAAAATTCCAGGGACGCTCTGCGTATAGACACATAGACTCTGGAACAGCAACAACACAGACTGCTGACAGCAATACTAGAGGTAAAGCAAAGAAGAAACTCACTGTCACCGAGAGTCAGAGGACGCTCCCATGGGACCTTACCTGCACCGGGCTGTCTCAACCTTTGTCATTCCAGGAGGAAGCAGAAACAGGAATTTACCTCATTCCTCTTTAGCTGACTGGGTGTTTCTGAGGCACATATAAACAAATACTGTTCTCAAGCATGGACGCTCCTACACACCAATTAACTGAGAGGCTTCGATTTGGAGGGGTTTTATTCACCATGCAGAACGTTTAAGCCGCCTCTCAACATGGGCAGCGCGGAGAGCTCCACTAGCCGAAGCTCCAAGCTCCCACGGCAGAGTCTCGGCTGTCAGGAGAGTCTCTGCGAACAACAACAACAAAAAGCATCACGGCGCTTCCCCTAATTACGTCTCCCTCTAAATATCTAATTATCGTTGAGAACAAATTGCACGTTACAGAGATAATATTATGGGGACTCGTTAATCTGCTGGGCTTGGGCTTTTGAATCCCTGTGTCGGTGCTGCAGCTGCTGGAGCAAAAAACGTTGCCACCTGGACTCTCCATCGCGATTTCATATTTAAATGCAAACTGCTGGAGACATTCGGTTTGATGGGCTTGGCTTCTGAGGGTTTTTGTATTTGGGGGACGCAGCTCAGAGGCAGGCTTTCCAAATCTCCCAGGTAGCCAGGAATAGTGAATAATTGAACATTTATAGGGACAGAATTGCTAGAGAACAACGGGGGTAGAGCAATACCCGTAGGATGACAGTGAAATTGGCTTCTCTAATTATTCTTTCTTTATATCCTGGCACAAAGGTCTGCAGCTTCTTAAAAAGTCATATTCCTAGCTAACGACGTAGAGTTTCCTCAATAAACGCCGATCCAAAAGGTACACATTCCCAAAGATTACCTGATAATTGCACCTACAGTAATATGCTTAAAGCTAGTTAACATTCAGGCTTCACTTTAGAGAATAGAAATTACTGGGTACTTATCCTATAATTACATCTGTGTGTACTCTATTGTAATCCACAGCGTTAGCTATATAATTAAGTGATGAGCAGCGACTGTACAAGTAGAGACCACACTTGTGTGTCTTATCCAATAAATAAACAAGTAAACAAATAAACAGGTTCAAAGAATCACATCTCGCTAGACATCCCATTGTTCCCAAGGAGACCGTTGGCTGCACCGAGAATTTATAACGTAACACGAGCTCCTAACGGGCGGAGGTGCTGCCTCCACCCCCAGAAGGCGTCCATCCTGGCTTGGTGCACACTCGGCTGAGTTGTATTAAGCAAACCTTACCTTCCCCCCTTCCTCGTGCACATCAGATAACAAATACTCCCAGGCATCTCACCGGGCAAGCTATTAAACCCAGTCGGTTTGTGTCGCACGCTTTGTGCTCAGATTCTTTAAAAAAGAAGTTTTTATCTGATCACAGCACAGATGAAAATGCGCCAGAGAAAGTCTATTAAATATTTCAGACTATACAGAGAAACAATCAAAACCACGTATAATCTCACGGTGCAGTTAACTCTTCGTTGTCTATAGTTGCAATCTCTTTTCCGATGTAACCTCACTGCACATATGCACACACACACCCGTATGATACCGTATCTTTCTTCTTTACAGTATTGCATCATGAGCATTTCAGCCAAGTGTTTTCCATAATATACATCGTAATGCTCATAGTTCCTAATAGTTTTGTTTGGTTTCTGTTTACTTATGTGTGTCTATTTATGTGCAGGTGCACACATATTGATACATGCGTGTAAACGCCTGTCTACACATATGTATAGAGACCAGAGGACAGTCTCGGGGGTTGTTCCAAAGGAGCTGCCCACCCTATATTTTGAAACAAGGTTTCTGTGACTTAGACCTCACTGAGGAGGCTAGGCCAGCTGGCCAGCAAATGCCAGAGATCTCGTCTCTACCTCCCCAGAATTGGGGTGAAAAGTGTGCCTGACTTCTACACAAGTGCTGGGAACCAGACTTGTGTCCTCATACTTTTACAACAGAACTTTCCCACTTGGGTCGTCTCCCCAGCCCTGTGGAGATCTGTCACTGCAATCATCGAATGACAGTCCTCTGAAAGAATATTTTCCTGAAAGCATCACAAAGACCATCCATTCCAAACAATGTTCTTAAATTACTCTATCCCCAGGATGATCTCATTCTTCTTGGAGAAGGGGGCTGGGTGAAGCTATGTCCTTAGCAGTTAAATCTGACACCCACCTTGAACATTCATAAGACTGCCGTGACCTGATGCTTTGCACTGATCGTTTTCTCTATTTGATGGCTTTCTTGGTGTGTGTGTGTGTGTGTGTGTGTGTGTGTGTGTGTGCGTGTGTGTGTGTCTAGTGTGTGCTGGTATGATGTGTATACTGTTAGTCTCTGTCAACTTGACACAAGCTAGAGTCCTCAGAGAGGAGGGGGCCTCAGCTGAGGAAACGCCTCTGAAAGATCCAACTGTAGGACATTTTTTTCTAAATCAGTGATTGATGGGGAAGACCCAGTTCGCTGTGGTCCTGGGTTCTATAAGAAAACGGGCTGAGCAAGCCAGGGGGAGCAAGCCAGTAAGCAGCACCCCTCCATGGCCTCTGCATCAGCTCCTGCCTCCAGGTTCCTGTCCTGTTTGAGTTCCTGTCCTGACTCCCCTCAGTGATGAACTAGGATATGGAAGTGTGAGCTGAATAAACCCTTTCCTCCCCACCTTGCTTTTGGTCACAGTGTTTTGTCAGCAATAGTAACCCTAACCAAGACTAAGGTCTATCAGTTTCTCTCTAATCAGACCTGGGTATTTGTTGTTATTGTTGTGATTGTTGATGTGCTTGTGGTGGTGGTTGTTGTTGTGGTTGTAGTTGTTGTGTTTATAGTTGTGGTTGTTATGGTGCTTGTTGTGGTTGTTGTGGTGGTTATAGTTGTGGTTGTTGTGGTGGTGGTTGTTGTTGTGGTTGCTGTTGTGGTTGTGGTGGTGGTGGTGGTGGTGGTGGTTGTAGTTGTTGTGTTTATAGTTGTGGTTGTTATGGTGCTTGTTGTGGTTGTTGTGGTGGTAGTGGTTGCTGTTGTGGTTGTTGTGGTTGTGGTTGTGGTGTTGGTAGTGGTTGCTGTTGTGGTTGTTGTGGTTGTGGTTGTAGTTGTGGTTGTTGTGGTGGTGGTTGTGGTTGTGGTTGCTGTTGTGGTGGTGGTGGTTCTCATCATGACATCACTGTGCATAGATTTATATATAAATTTAGTACATTTATAATAAATTGGGTTTTTTAGAGAGAGATTTCTGAGATACTAAGGATGCTTTCAAATGTTATAGTCTGAGGCTTTGACACTTCTATAAAACAGGAGAGCAGATTCTTCAAGTTACATTTTCTTAGTGTGGCCCTTAGATTTGTTTGGTACTTTTCATGGTTTTCCTCTTACAAACATTTATGGCTTAAGTGCCGTGTGCATTGTTCATACATTGCCAGTGTCTATGAGTAATTTAGAAATACAGACTCCATCTCAAACCTCCTGGACCAGAGTAAGCATCTTAACATGGTCTCCAGGTGAGCTGAGCTCATATCCGCTGCTCTAAGAACGAGGGAGCTGGCGGCCTCACCACTTCATCCTCCTGGCTCTCCCAAAGTTACCTCAAGTGCAGTGGCTTTTGCTGTAGCTCATTTGAGCTCCTATAGCAGAACACTTTAAATCTGGGTGGCCCCAAAACCAAAGGCCTCTATCTTTTCATGCCTCTCCTGAGTGTCGCTGAAGACCAAAGCAGGAGCAGGGTCAGTTTCTGGTGAGCTCACCTATCAGAAGGAACTCTCACTGTGTCTTCACGTGCTGGGTGAAGCAGGGCAGGTCTCCAGACCCTTCACACAGCACTAAACTCGCCACAAGGCCTCCATCTATGTTGTGTGTAGCTTTTTGCTACCCTGCCTAAGCTCCAGGAACAGGCCACTACCAGTCTTCACCCAGCTTCCCTTGAATCTGTGGATAAAACACACACACACACTCACAGACACAGACACTCACACACTCACAGACACACACACTCATAGACACACACACACACACTCACAGACACACACACTCACAGACACACACACACAGACACACACACTCACACACACACACACACACACACACACACACACTCACACACACACACACACACACACACACACACACACACACACACACACACACACACACACACACACACACACACACACACACACACACACACACACACACACACACACACACACACACACACACACACACACACACACACACACTCACAGACACACACACTCACAGACACACACACACACACACACACACACACACACACACACACACACACACTGCTCATTTTCAACCTGCCTTCTAACCCAAGTGCTGGATGCTACTCTCTCCCACCTGGAAAAGTGTGCCCTTGTTAATTAATATTCCTATCTCTGCCCCTCCCACCTGCCCTAAACTTAGTCGCTCAGTTACATCCCCACCTGTAGGAGCGACCTGTATGGCCCTCCCTTTCGAGACTTCACAAGTCTGGTCAACTTCTCTCCATCCGAAGCCTGGCAAACTCTTCCCTCCCGAGCTTTTTTCCTCCAGGGACCTGGAAGTCCCGCCTATTCCTTCCACCCAGTAATTGGCCCATGGCTTCTTTACTGACAGGTCAAGAACCAGTTGGAGTACAGGACCTTAGCATCAGCACCACCCCTACACATCTCCCTGATCTGATTAATGTTCACCGTCCCCTCTGAGGTCAGACTTTAATCTGTGAGTTCAGGGTACACAAACGTTCAGACAACAGCACTGGTCTCAGATTTGGTTTTCTTTACTCCAGTTAGTTGTGTAACAGTTGTTGGTCTCAAGTCTTCGTTGATCTTAGTTTTGTCGAGAGAGACACAGCCGAGAACTTTCTCTGGAGTTCCTGTTGGCCCTGGTCCCTCCTACTGGCTTATGCCAAGGCTGAGGCTGACTGTTTCTGCTAGGTAGTGTCGCCACTGCTGATTTGTGTGTGTTATCCCAACTCTACTAAATTAGACTCTTGGTGTATCTGTGAAGTGTTTACTAGTGGACCAGTGGATCCAGCTGCCACTGCTGACATGTGCCTGACAACACAGGTGGGATTTTCTCCACAAAACCATTTCTAAATGGGCCCACTTCCCCATAGCCTTTCTTTTCTACTACCCCTGGTGGGTGGTGGGCTAGAAGGGAGGTTAAGGGGTTTAAGAACCATCATTAAAATTAAGGTTTAAAAAGAATTAAAGTCACCTCTCCCTCTCCCCCCACCCCTCTCTCTCTCTCTCCATCACAAACATTGTCTGTTCTCTGGACACAGCATATTGTCTTCATGATCAGCCCCTCCTTCCATCCATAACCTCCCATCTATATCCTATGAACAACAGGGTACTCTTCGGTGCATATATTGTGTCTTCTCACCATCTTGCATAAAACATTCTCATGAGTTGCCATGGCCTGTATAACAAAGATAAAAATTCTCAGTGTGTTGATTGATATCACACCCTTCCTGCCTGTGTAGGACCATATTCTCGATGGGAGAAGCCTCCTCAGACTGCGCTCCCTCAGCACTGTGCACTCACTGTGTACGTCTCCGTGTCCTCGAGATCCCGGCTTGACTACCTCTTCCTCAGAGAACCTTCTCTAAGCTTCTCAGTCGGGTCATCCCTGTTCTGACCTCACACAATAATCTGACCATGTTACTTCCTGCTGTGTGGATGATGGTGGTGTGATACGGGTTGTAATATAAGCAACTGTTCCTCTAGTCACAAGCAGCTCATCCACATAGAGCAGGCTGCTCTCCTCTTTGGCTGTCACATGGCTAGCAAACGCCCGAACTGCATGAAAACCACATGGCTCTCCCAGTGAAGCCCTCCTTACGTACTGACATGAAATTTATTAATGTCTTGTTTATAATTATAGATATATAGATTTTAATAGATATCATAGTAATAATCAGCCAATAGGACAGGCGCTCATGGAATTTATTGATGCCTTGTTCTGTAATTATAGAATATAGATTTTAATAGATATTGTAGTAATAATCAGCCAATAGGACAGGCTCTGGAAGAGTGAAGGAGAGGGAAAGTAGGTTGTTTCCTTTATCCTGTATTTCTGCCTCCTGGCGGCCATTGTGTGAGCTGTTTCTCTGCCCTTCTTTTGTGATATTCTCCTTTCCCACAGGCCAGCCCACTTTGGTGTGAAACCCTTGAAACCATGAACCAAAATAAGTTCTCCTCCCCTTAACTAGTTTGGGTTGGAAATTTGTCCACGGCAGCAAAGCCTGACACATCAGAATAACTCTGAGTTACTCTCTCTGATGTGTTCAGCTTTACCCTGCCTGACAGTTAGTTGGTTGCTAATTGTTGGTTTGCATGGGTGGTTGAAGAACCTGGAGGACAGAAGCAGAAAGGGAGGCAGAGGCAGATTCAGAGCAGCCCTGGCTGGTGACTCTCCTGGCCTGTCGCGGTCTCATTCCTGCTGATAGATTTGCGCAGCGGCGACCAATGTGATCAACAGCTTGCTCACTCACTGGAAGGTCAGCTTATGTAATGCTGTGGTTTTCTCTGGCACAGTGACATTAAAATGTTCAGAATAATGTCTGTGTGCTAGACAGCATGTGGATGTTTTACATCTACCGCTCCACGATAATTCTCACAACATTCTGCAGGGCGGGCACTCTTAGCTCTGTGTGCTCTTATGTCTTGGTGTGGACCACATGGCTCCTGGCTATCTGCCTTCAGACGTCGGCTCAAGCTGTCGGTCCTAAGACCTGCACGCTGACCCCCAGCTCCGTGCCACAGGTTATGAAACCCTGAGTACACGAGTGTGCCATGAGTCATCTGTCCACCAGAATCCCCTCAACCTGGCCTGTCCCAGAGGAGCACACTCGGGAGTTTCACTAGGGTGGCGTCCATATTCTAAAGAACATGTGTGTCTAATTAGGGGACATATTCTAAGGCAGAGGTGCTGTTCTCCAACTGACCAGTGTTGCTTTGGACGGTGTGGTTCCAGGGTGTGTGTGAGCAAGGCAAGAAGAGCACAGGCAGTTTTCTGGCTGAGACAATGGCCACCAAGCCTCTTCCTTTTCCTTTGATATAAACAGTCACCCATGTTTGTACCTGAGCTGGGTTTGGGCTTAACTTTATATGCAGTCAGAGCATTAAAGTATGAGGGTGCCTGACACACAAAAGCCATACAAGTTTCTAGAAACCCATTTGTCTCTGTGTAGCCATGCCCATGGGAGGCAGACCACCAGAGCACACCGAGTATCGGTTGGTGCTGGGCCAAGAGTACAGAGCCGATTAAGTATGGACCAGGAAGTTGAGGGGTCTCATTTTTCATCAACTCTAATATGATTAATGTTTATTATTTTTTGAGCAGGAAGACGTCTGAGTGAGCATTCAGTGGTCTCCCCTTCTCATTCACCACCTAGATCCATCACACCCAAGCTGTGATTTGCTCAGATATGCAGAAAGGGCTTCTATATGCCCACAGCACCTGCAGAATCACACCCCCCCCCCATCATTTTTGAAGATTGCCTCTCGCTGCATTTCTTGTCATTTGTTTCCAAGTTCAGTTAGTTTACTTGCTACGAGAAAAGATGGTTTAGAGAAACACACACTTCCTATCTCCTTTAATAGCTTGTGTTATGATATGTTTGATAGTTCATGAAGGACACTGTCAGGTTTGGAGAATGAGCCAATAAACTTTAGGTACCAAGAAATACGGCCCCGTAATGATGCCTCCTTCCATGCAGAGGTATTTCATCAGCTTAATGGTACCTTTTAGTGCCTGACATCTTCAGTTTACAGGTTTGCTCAACGGCCTGCTTGCCTCTGTGCCAAATTAGAGCTGAGGGAGGTTTCTGATGAGAAGAATATTCAGTGTGGGTATTAGAGTTACGGCTGTCAAGTTGGAGGCGGTCACTGTGTTTAACCTCAGGTGGTGCCTTTTACTACCAATGCTAACGGGGGACTGGTGGCATGCCTTAGAAACCCTTGTTTGACTTTAAAGGTTACAAATCAGGGTGTGTGGGCAGCAGAGGGCACCTTCTGCCTCCGGCATTAATGGGTTATTTTTTTTTTTCAAAATGGGTTCTCTCTTCCCCAGGTAAAAATAAAATATCATATGCCCATCTTATTTTTAACATATTGTTTTAGTAACAAATGAAAGCTTGAAATCTGTGGGAAGGCATCTGCCTTTATGCCCAGAGCCTGAGTGGCTAAGGAGTGAAATTGAGATGGAGCAGACGTGCACACGGGAACAGTCGATCGGGGAGTGCAGTGCTGGAGACAGCAGTCCAGGAAAGTCCGGTAGCCATCACCAAAGGGCCTAAGCTTGTGAGATTCATCCACAAAGAAACTTGTCTGTCTTTATTTTTGGAAGTGCACACTCTGGCAAATAAAAGGAGATAGTTATCTTCTGTGTGGACAATAGAGCGAGTTAAACTATGTATGGACTTTCTCCGTGCTTGGGACAGAGGATTGACATGCAAAGTAATGCCCTGAATCCTCTTGGTCATTCTCCACCTCAGATCCATTTATTATGCTTCGATTCATCACCCTCTCTCACTTTAAAAAATTGTTTTCAACCGGTAGAAAAATCACTTTTTGTAAGGAATGTGTGTCCTTACAGTGAAAAGAACCTTTTGCATCTCACCTTAAAAGGTGGGGTGCTGGTGTTCTTTGGAATTGGCAGTGAGCTTCCCTTGCTGAGGTTTATGTAACTTAGGCAAGCTAGAAGCGCTTCCTTTATCCGTCGGACACATTGATCGGCTAGCTGTGCACATTCTCAACATTGTCCATGTAAATAGGACATCGCATTATTAATTCAGCTCCTCAGCCCTTTGCAGATGAGTGGTGCGGAAGCGCACACTTACGGGATGATAGATGCAGGGCAGAAAAACAAAGACAGCTCCATGCCACTCATGAATCAAGGTGCGTTAACCCAAACAGGAGGAGAGCCCACTGGGCCTGCTGCAGGTCTGCGGAGGGTTCCGACGCCACACAACAAGGCCTGTGTCACAGTCGGCCACTGCTCCTCACAGAGGGAGGGTGCTGACCTGCAGCATAAGACTCTACCTAAAAAAAGCAGTTTACAATTTCCACAAGAATAACTTGTTAAAAACCCCTCCATTACTGTTTGTGACTTCTGATTGGTACCCCTGGTGCTAGATTTTTTGTCCTGTGTAGCTACCAATAACTTCAATATGTTACAGGAATTCTCTTTAAAAACTTGGATCATACTACTTCTCTTGTTACCTCAAGATTAAAGAATTCGTAGCTGCAAGGCTCCGCGCTCATAGTTTGCACTGTCAGACTATGGAAACATCGACAGCAGGTATAGCTAGCGTCTCGCTTACACTAGGGTATATGTATTGGGGACCTCCTGGGTTCCTCCAGCAAGTCATAGCATGCAACCTACACAATGAATTTAGACACGAGGAAGTTATTCACCATCAGGACATACCGACACTATTGGGAACAAGGAGAGGTCAACGTGTTCTGCAAGTCTGTCGTACCTCTGTATTGTGGTTATACCACTAATTTTATTACTCCACGTTCTAATGAAGTGATCAAATCAAACATTCCACAGCCTAATAAAATGCCGTTTCATAGGTTGTTAATATTAAGAGCACATTAACACTTTGAAACTCCATCAAGACAGGTTGCATTTTAACCCTTTGCTGGTGAGTTCCCTCTAGACATGTTTGTTGGGAACAACATCCTTGGGAAAGAGGATGAAGAGGGAGCCTGACCTGCTGGGTCCCAGTGCACCGAGGACAGAGAGAAAAGAACAGAGCTGAATGACCATGTATGTGGCAGCTCAGAAGGCCCTGCTGCCCACACCCTCAGTGTCTGTCATGTGGGTGAGAGCCAAGGAGGCATTTCCAGAGAGTAAGTGTGCGATGGGAAAGGCATGTTTAAGACATGGATGCTGTGATCCCATGACTCATGCAGCCGCCAGAGAAAGAAGAAAGAGTTAGAGAGTTTGATAGTAGACAGCTACGGAGGACTTTGAGAGAGTTTGTGGTGACCTTTAAAGAGTCGGACATAGAACCAAGAGCAAAACTGTATTTGCAAGCTCTGTAGCTTTAAGGAACCGGTGTAAACCCTAGAGCACTTGTCTGCTCACTGAATGAAAAAAAATGATGTATAACCAAAAAGATGGTCTGATGGATACAATTAAATGCACATCAGAAGATACCTTTCCTTCTGTATGTCTTTTCTTCTGAGGGGGAATGGGTAAATTGTCCAATGGACAGTTCTGTTTTACTGAGCATATGATGGAACCCAAGACCCATGCCATTTCTAGGGACAGTTCAGAGGTGAGGGGGTTAGCGTCGGGCATGGTGCTGAGTGTGGAAGGTCTGTAGCTGAGGCAGCTGAGCGGCTGGAGTGAACCTCCCTCAGCAGTGTCTTGCCTCTTCAGACACACAGTGCCGACTAAGTGCAGGCGAAAGCATGGCAGGTGCAGTGGTAAACCTTCCCTCCCGCTAGGTGGCTTGCCTTGGGTGTTTTGCTGTAGTAACAGTAAGCTAACTAACACACTGAGGAGATAAAGGGGAGACAGGAGAATTTTAAGAAAACTTCGGGGTCCAAGGAAGCTGAATCCTATACTGCACTAGAGCCTTGTCCATAATTGACCCGGAAGCATTGATCCCAAGCCGTATCACTTGTGATTGAAGAAGCCTGAGAAGGGAACACTGTCCTTCCACTGCCCACAGAGTACTTGGAGGCTTGGGACTGAAACCAGGGGTAGACTTTTTCTCCCTAGGCATCTAGGCACTGCAGCGCATCCCTCACACTGTGTCACTGTTTGCTAAACCGCGCGTCTGGCTCAGAAGTGCACTGGTCCCATCACCATTTACCCATTAAGCACTGCTTTCAGTTTAGTGCCACGAAGTTCAACGCGGAAACTGGCTGCAGGCAGGCATGGTGTGTATGCAGAGAGGCAGGACCCAAGAAGATGCGTCTGTTCTGCAAAATTACTATTTACCCGGATTTCTCAAAAATGCAGGATATAAATGTGCGAGAAAGAATATCCAATAAAAACCACTAGGTTTTGAAGTAGCTGCTAAGACATTGACTATTATTGGATTGTTAGAGTGGTTGAGTTAGATTCTTTTTTAAATGCAGTGTTTTGTTAAATAGTTCATGCCATATATTTTTATCATGGTCGCCCTCCCTTTCCCCTGTAACTCCTCCCCTTTCCTCTGTAACTCCTCCCTTTTTCCCTGTAACTCCTCCCATATCCATCTCCCAACTTTGTGTCTTTTTCTTTCATATCTTTTTTAAATAACCCACAGAATCTAATTTATGCTGCCCATGTACTCTGTTGACTATGCACTGGAATATGATCCCTCCATTAAAGAACGGGATCCTCTCTGCCCCAGCCAGGAGCAGCCAATAGCTTCTTCATTAGGAATGTGAGCTCGTGGGTCTCTGTTGGTGATGCTGATAAACCAGCCAGTGAGAGTGGCAGGATCCGGTTTCCAGAGCACCAGCACAGACACTCAATTGTGCTGATGCACAGCCAGCCGCAGTAACTCTTGCCTCTGGTGCCAAGGCACACAGAGCACGTGGGCCTGTGCAGAAGCACGCAGAGTCCACAGAGGAGCATCCACGTTGTCTCCTGTTCTAGGTCAGTTAGATGGCTCCTAATCACTGGGTTGTCCTGTGGCTTCACTCACAAGCTGTGTGTGTCATTCTAGTCTACTTGTTTTCTTAAGTAAAATTCAAGTTGCCAAGTGCCTGGGGTGAGAATAACTTTCAAAACAGAACTGTGCTAACATGGGCCATGTAATCAGCACAATTTCATCAAAAGCCCGCTGTTACATTGTTACTGTTCTCTTGATTCCTCCAAAGATCGGTTCTCAAAAAGAAGTAAGAAAGAGCATTTTTGCCATCAAACTTTAGCACATATAGTCAGGGATGCACACGATTACAGATTAAAGAGGGGGCACTGGATCCAACCGGATCCTGAAGGGGCCGCTGTGCCTGTCCCTCTGGGACAGCACTGAGAAGCCCCGAGCTGTTTGTTGTATTTTGGTGGTCTCCAGGATTGTACATTCCTGACGCCAGGAGGTGACTCATCCAGCACTAGTGGGAAAGTGCGTTCTTTCTGCTTCTCCTCGTGGACAAAATCCTCGCTGTTCCAGGGAAGGTCTCGGAGAGCTTAACACCACTTCCTGCTTCCCTGGCCTGGCTCCTCCCCCTGAGGAGAGCTTAACACCACTTCCTGCTTCCCTTGCCTGGCTCCTCCCCCTGAGGAATCCCCTCCTCCAGGAAGGCCACAGCCCTGCCTTGTGCCTTCAGTAATGCTATGAGACATCTAAACTCCTTCACAAAAGAAGATGAAGGCTCAGACTCTGTTCAGACGCAGGAATGTTTGCGGAAGGATGCGGGCACCAAGGAAGCTCATAACAGTTGTGTAAGAACACCAGCTGAAGAGAGGCCATAAACCAGCACTGATGTGCAGAACGAGAAACAGAGGCCTAAGGGGAGCTGAGCACCTCACTCAGGCTGCAAAGGTGTGGGTCACATGGAGGGTGGAAACACCGCCGGGCAGAGGCCATATGGGAGGCAGGAAGGGTGGGTTCACACACATTCATCACCACTACCAGTCATTGCCATCAAACACTGTCTCTATGGTTCCCCTAAAGCACCCAGAAAATTGGTATGCTAAAATATCTTATGTGAGTCCAATACCTCCTGATACGTGGATTATATCCTGTAACACAGCTTACAATGTTCTTCTAAACAATAAAGGAAGTCATAGACTTCTGACTTGACCAGTAATCACAGGATCACTCTGTAAAAGCCACTTAGAGATACCACCCTGCTGTCTACAAAAAAAAAAAAAAGAGAAACAAACAAACAAACAAACAAAAAAAAAAACCCACAGGTGCCCCAGGTTTCACAAACGAATTCTCATAAACCTCAAGGAAATAAAGTTGCCAGTGCTGATTAAACCTTTTCGCAGCATAAAGGAACCAGCCTGTTCTGAAGCAGTGCAGGTTAACCTAGCAAAGCTGGCACAGGAGGGACGCCTCGAAAATGGCTGTTGGTTCATTTAAAACAATGGCATTAAAAAAAATCTAGCAAAAATCCGGGGAAATCAGAATGACAACATTTGGAAAAAGAATAGTTGTTCTAGATACTAATCCATTAAACTATAGCAGTTGAAGCAACACGAAGTCAGAACAAATTAATCAGTAAAGAATGCAAAAATAGGCACAAATGATTATGGTAATTTAGTGTAATAATAAAGGCTATGAATAAATGAGCTAAGGACGACTTTCCAAAATAGTGTGAAGACCAGCAGCTCGATGATGTTCAAAAATTACCACGTGAAATCACAGCTTAAATTAACTTCTGGAGGCTCAAATAGGGTATTATAAAAGGACACGCATACGTATACTAGATCAAAATAAAACAGAGGCTGTAAAAATGGCTCAGTCAGTAAAGTGCTCACAGGGACTCGGGCCCAGCCCTCAGGACCCACGTTAAAAGCGTCAGCTGCAATGGTGGCATTTATAACCCAAGCTTGAGAGGCAGAGAGAGAAGACCCCTGGGGTTCAGTCAGCAGGCTCCATGACACCATGACATCCTGCCTCAAAAAGCAAGAGAGAGAAAGATGTGATTAAAATATTAACTTACAGCCTCAGAAGTAAAAGAAAGCACAAGGGGGTTGGTTCCTGAGGAGCAGTGCCCAAGGTTGTTCTCCGGCCTCCACAGGCACATGCGTGCACCCACACACAGGCAGAGTCAGTCCCCAACAGAGAGAGTCCTGATTAACTTGTCAGACATGTGACACTAAGTAACTAAACACGGGAAGTGAATAGGCATGTCACCTACAGGTGTGTCTTCCTAAGAAAGAAACCGGGAACACCTAGAGGGCTGTGACGGTCCCCTCAGAGCTGCTGCTGCCTTAAAGACTAGAGGAGAGAGGTCCGTCAGCGACCCACTAGATACAGATGAAGTGAGTCTGTCCTCCCCACTGCTGGCTGCGTTTAAGGAAATGAATACTCTGCATAGTTGGAGAAACAGAACTGACCACTCTTCAGTGAAATGTGAACTGTCTATACTGACCTCTCAGTAATTAAATGCATCTGAACACACATTCAGAACGTTAATATATAGATGGAAATGTATCTAATAATGAAAAGCTAGAATGGTCTTAAATGTTACCCAGAAGCGTAGTTTGCCAAGGGCTTAAATGTCTGCATAGGCTCTGGAACCTGTTTAGTGAAGGAAGTGACCGGCACCGTTAATGACAGCTGCTGGTCAAGAAGCACCAGCAGCCATCACACGTCTCCACTTCTCTCTTCCTTGTCTCCAGGTTCACTGGAAGTTATACGAGTCCTGGAACAGGACCACTTATGAGGCAGGTCTATAACAGGTGACCCCTGACCTCTGATGTGTCATGCCAGGTGACCTCTGACTTCTGATGTGCCATGAAAACAAGGAGGACGTTTGTGGTGACCCACTACAGAGCTGCAGGCTCTGTGAGCGCCACAAAGCTAAGAAGGAAAGTAACAGGGTAAATGTGGCAATTTTAATATAAACAACCATAAATTGATACACTACATGCTGGTGTACAAGTTGAGACTTCGGAAGAGAGGCAGAACTTTCTCTAATGAGTACCTTGAGACAGGGGACTCGGAACAATGTTTACATGTTCCGTTTCCTCTGAACTTTTTATGTACTGTAATAAGTAGTTTCTTTAGAAGACAATAATGTTTTTTAAATGATTGGTGATTGTCAGCGTTAGTTACCAGCACGACAGCGAGGGAGATCGTAGATGAGATGCTCTGTGGGATCCTCTAAGTACTGTTTGATTACACTGGATGGCGTGAGGAGGCCCCGGCCACTGTGTCTGCTGTCGTCCCTTAGACGTGGGTCCAGGATGCTTGAGAGTAAAGATGAGCTAGACGGTCAGCGTGCACGCCTTCATTCTCTCTGCCCCTGACTGGATGTCATGTGGCTTGTTACTCGAAGCATCTGCCACCTGACCTCCCTGGTGTGATAGACTGTCTCCAGGACCTGTGAGCCAAAATAAACACTTTGTCCCCTAAGTTGCTTCTTGTCAGGGTATTTCTACCACAGAAGCAAAACGGGGCAGTCCTCACAGGACAAGAGGGAGCAACCAGAAGACATTTTTCTTCTCAAGAAAGCAGATGTCCACTGATTGTGAGTGTAAAGTCAGGACTAACCAAGGGTCACCTGCCTGAGAAACCTCAGATGCGTCACTGACAGCTCTGATGTTGGCACAAGGTCCAATTTTTAAAGGCGGGCATCTAGAATTAATTCATAATGGATCTGAGACCGTGGAAAAGTCAAATGGAGGTGTGCTTTCCAAAAACTGGCATTGAGAGTTTGTTCATCCATGTGGAAAGAAAACCACAACTGAGCCCCACCTCTCCTCGTGACTTAGAGTAATGCCACAAGGATTAAAAATGTTACCGCAAAAGGTAATGTAAGATGTCAGAAGGCCGTGTACAGAATGAAGAGATAAAAATACTTGAAAGTTATACTCATCGTATTTATAAACTTTAATACGTACGGTAGGTCAGCTTTCGTACTAAGGACACTGAATTTCCCAGCAGCCCTGTGGCAAAAGGAAGGTCTCATCCCCGTCACATGGACAACACTGAGGCATTGTTGCAGACTGCGGGCTTTCTTGGTGATTCAGTACTAAGCTGGGATCTAAACCCATTCAAAAGGTGGAACAGGCTTTTCAGCAGAGGAAATGTCGACGGTCCGTGAGCGTAAATGGCAGTGGTTTTCATCAGTAAACCATGAAATGTAACTTAGAGCTACAACCATGTTCCGACTACAGGAGCGGGAGATACTGCTGGTGGGTAGGATGTGTGCTGCACGCGTTGGCTAACCCAAGCTCAGATGCCCAGGACCACATAGATGTAGACTCCTGTGGTGGCTGTAACCCCAGCACTAGGAGGCAGGGACAGAACCTTGAGGCTGACTGCTCAAATCAGGGAGCTCCAGGTTCCGTGAGAGACAACACCTCAAACAAAGCCATAGCACTGGAAGAAGAAACCTAGCATCGGCTTCAGGCCTACACACACACACACACACACACACACACACACACACGAGCATGTGTGAGTTACTTGCCTTCCAATCGTACACATACCAAGGTGGCAACAGGCAGCTTCCTGGTGTATGGTCCTGGTAAGGACATGGTCTCCTTCGTGCTCCTCAGTAGGGTTAGGGTTAGGGGTTAGGGTTAGGGTTAGGGTTAGGGTTAGGGTTAGGGTTAGGGTTAGGGTTAGGGTTAGGGTTAGGATTAGGGTTAGTAGTTCCTTAGTGCTGAGCTGATGACGCCTTCATCCTCATAACAGCCAGTTCCAGATATCTTGGTCTTCACTCAGGTTTTGTTAAAAAAAAAAAAACCAAACAAACGAACAAAAACAAAAACAACTATCTCAATAGGTCATTTTTTCAACTTAATGCAACATTTTATTTCACATGGGCACTTGAAAGAGTCCCATGAAAAGTAGGAGCACGTATGTCTTAATTCATAAAATATGCATCTCTAGTTTATTATGTGGCTTGTAAAATACAAAATTATTTAAAAATTGAAGGGAAATCAAGTTTTATTCAAGTCTGTTTTTATTAAAAATACAGTGTGTGACTGACTGAAATTTTAGCTGGCTTGTGCTTTAAAAGCCCAGTTTCGGGGAGTCAATAAATCAGAATAATGCCTGTTAAGTCAGTGGGTTTTCAGGCTGTGTTCCTTGTCTGTTTAGTGTGTTGGGGTTGGGGGTCTAGTTTGTTGTTTAGTCTCCTTGGATCCACTGCTCCTCTGCCTCATCCCTCACTGACGGTCACCTTGAGATGCTGAACCAGAGCCCGGGTACAGCTCAGTTTATCACAAACCATAGCCCATTTCTATAGTGGTCTTAGAAAACAAAGAAGTTTGCAATGTCAATGTGAGCAGAGGAGTTTGGGGAGTAAAACTGCTCGGTGTTAATGACAGAAGGTTCCCAGATCACTTTCAACCCTCCCCAAGCCCCGCTAGCAGTCAACTCGTGCCCAGATTGGTTCAAAGCTCCCTCAGTTAAAAACAAAACAAGCCAGTGCTCCCCACACTTTCTGTGGCCGGAGTTTAATAATGGTGTAAATGATGTTTTCTTTCCCACAACTGCAGGCAGAGATTGTTTTGGAGATCTTTCAACTTAACTCATTATAATCAAGTTGTACCAGCCTTTGTTTTAATAAGATTCTAATCTGGAGGCCTATCCTTCGCACCAGTGACTTTACACTGTTAATTGCTTTCTTGTCCTCCATTAAACCACAGTTGCAATTGCTACATCGTAACAGGCTCCCGATGCTTTTGTATTCTGCCCGAGTTCTGCAGACAATCTAGGCAGCAGCCTCTCACTAAAGAACAAAATTACCTATTATCCCTTTAATCTTGATGTTCTTTTTTATGGGTCTAGTTCCTAGCTAGTGTCCAACCAGGAAACTACGTATTATCTTCTTTTACAAAAAAAAAAAATGTTTTTCTTTTTAAAGCAACATAGTATAGAAAGCCAAAATTTATTTCTAGATGGAACTTGCATAGTGTGTTCATTTATTGTTTTATAGGACCAATTAAAAAGACAAAGGAGCCCATTCTCCCCTTGATACAGCAGAGCGATTCCCATTAACACTAAGAGGAGAGACGTGCTTGTGTAGGTGAGTGGAGCCGTCCTAGGACGCAGAGAGGCAGGAAGTGCTCACTCTGGAGTGAGCATGATCAGCTCCACGGTTCCTCTAGAGAAGCTACACAAAAAGCAAACAGCTCAGCCCTCAAGTCACCCGCCCCCCATTGCTTGTATATTGAAGAAAGTCAAAGGATAATTTGAGACAGTTTCTTCCTTCGAAAACCAACTAGATGTGAATTTGCTAGCTTAACATGGATGACACAACTTACAGAAAACATTCAGTAATGAAAAGCAGGCGGGAAGGGGGGTGGGGGTTGACAGGGCTTTCCTGAAGGGCAGACCTTGGAGACCAGCTCCTGAAGGCAGAGGTGAGAGTAGGAAATTAGTTATCTGCAACATTGTAAAAGAAGCGAGGAGTTGCAGTCCGGCTGACAGCGTCAGGCTTCTCTTCAGAGCTTCCGACTTGAGCAGCTCTTGGCATCTGCCATCCTTTTGGTGCCGGGGGCACCGTGTGAAAGGTTTTCACTCTAGTTCTGCATAATGGGACACAACACATTGGGGGTGGTTCTCCTTCATTGTTTCCTTGGGTTAGCCGCCCGAGGGCCACTGTGTAAAGTGTGAGCAGTTCAGGGTCCCGCATCTCATGATCCGTTCCTTTTCCTTCAGTTTGCTTGGTTTTACTGTTGACGCGTTCATTTTACGTCTGGTAGGCATCAAGTTCAGATTTGGTTTCTGACCTTTGAAAAGGCACTTCAAAGACAAAGCAACCCTCTCCTGCCATCTCTCCCTCTGACCTTCATTTCCTTGGTCCAACTTTCCACTTAGCTGTAAAACACCACACTCGATAGCATTATTCCCTGCCCCCAAGTCTCCCCTGCCCTGAGTGGGTTGGCACTCTCTGGAATGCTGCTGCTATTCATACTGACCTGGAAAGGGCTTCCGAGATATTTTTCTACTCTAATTGCTTCCTTTCTTAACTATGACGGATCCTTGCCTTCAGAAAATTACTTGCAACCTTCTCTGGAACCAAATTAAACAAACACAAATCAAAGCCCTTACCCCCAGTTTGTTTCTTTTATATCATTAATTCATTCATTCATTTACCCATTCATTCATTCACTGGTTTGTTTGTTTGTTTAAAGACAGTGTCATGTAGCCCAGGCTGGCTTGAGACTGGCTCTGGAACTGACAATGACCTTGAGCCCTTGACTCTCTTCCTGCACCTACCTCCCAGAAGCACGTGCCACCATCTCCAGAGTTTCTTTTCCATATTTAAAAAAACAAAATGACTAAGGAAGTGGGCAGGTAGATTCACAGGTAACATGCTTGGTGAACAAATGTCAGAGCCTGAGTGCAGAACTCCAGAGTCTACATAGCAGCCGAGACTCTGGCCACACACGAGTAACCCAGTCCCGCGTGCCTACGTGACAGAGGAGTCTGGCCAAACACATCTAACCCCAGTTCTGCATGGTGGACAGACACAGCCCTAGAGCTATCTGGGCAGCGAGCCTAGCTAAAACACTGAGCACCAGCTTCAGTGAGAGACCCTGCCTCAGAGTTATAAAGCACAGAAGCTCAACATGGCCTCCACACATGTGGTCCATGCTCGCACATCCACCAGGACACAGTGGCTGGACGGCTCTCTCCGTTCAATATCTTATTTTATCTTGGATTCCAGCTCAACCTTCATTGCTTTTGCCTGAATTCCCTAAAGAATCTTTTTTTTTCCCCCTCGCAGTTATGCTTTTAGAAGTTTTCCCTGGTTAGTATTGTGGAGTCGTTCATAAAAGAACCTGGGGTTGAAAGACAGAATGGGGGAAATGTAAATGTTACTGAGCCCGGATTATCATTCCCTGTGGAACTCACATTAAAAAAAGAAAGAAAAGAAAACCCGTCCATCTCCCTGGTATTGTGCCAGCTCTGGCTCTCCCAGGGTGGGCACTGAGGCAGGGTGAGGAGCTATGCAGGGGCACGGGACAACTCTGAAGAAGGCAGGGTGGAAGCAACCAGGCAGAGCTCTGACAGGGTGTGAGGGAAGGAAGTGAGGTGTAGTTCTGAGAAAACAGACAGTCTCTGGACAGGCCAAGGTCTAGTCTTCAAGTCAGTTACCTCTGGGAAAGTCTCACAACTGCCACAGATGACCTCAGCAGCAGTAGACATGATGGAGTGAACAGAGGGATCTGCCCACCCCAGCCATTTTGTTTCCACTTGTTTTAGGGTTTCACTGCTCTGATGAGACACCATGACCAAGACAACTCTTTTTTCTTTTCTTTTATTGGATATTTTTATTTACATTTCAAATGTTATTCCTTTTCCCGGTTTCCCTTCTAGAAACCCCCTATCCCATCCTCCTTCCCCTTACTTCTATGAGGGTGCTCCCCTTACCCACCCACTCCCTCCACCTCCTGGCCCTGACATTCCCCTACACTGGGGCATCTAGCCTTCACAGGACCAAGGGCCTCTCCTCCCATCGATGCCAGACAGGGCCATCCTCTGCTACATATGCAGCTGGAGCCATGGGTCCCTCCATGTGTACTCTTTGGTTCATGGTTTAGTCCCTGGGGAGCTCTGGGGCGTCTGGGTGGTTGATATTGTTGTTCTTCCTATGGGGCTGCAATGCCCTTCAGTTACTTCAGTCTTTTCTCTAACTCCTCCATTGGGGACCCCGTTCTCAGTCCAATGGTTGGCTGCAAGCATCCACCTCTGTATTTGTCAGGCTCTGTCAGAGCCTCTCAGGAGACAGCTATATCAGGCTCCAGTCAGCATGCACTTCTTGGCATCCCCAGTAGTGTCTGGGTTTGGTATCTGCATATGGAATGGATCTCCAGGTGGGGCAGTCTCTGAATGGCCTTTCCTTCAGTCTCTGCTCCACACTTTGTCTCCATATTTCCACCTGCGAGTATTTTGTTCCCCCTTCTAAGAAGGACTGAAGCATCTGTATTCTTCTTGAGCTTCATGCAGTCCGTGGATTGTATCTTGATTTTTCCAAGATTTTGGGCTAATATCTACTTATCAGTGAGTGCATACCATGTGTGTTCTTTTGTGATTGGGATACAGCTTGGTGGTAGGATGCTTGCCTAGCACGCCCAAGGTAACTCTTAGAAGGACAACATTTAATTGGATCTGGCTTACAGATTCAGAGGTTCCGTCCATTATCATCAAGGTGGGAAGCATGGGGCATCCAGGCAGGCCTGGTGCAGGAGGAGCTGAGAGTTCTACATCCCGATCAGAAGGGGCAGCTTGAGCACTAGAACACCACAGAGCCTGCCTACAGGATGGCACACTTCCTCTAACAAGGCCACACCTCCTGATAGAGCCATTTCCCATGGACCAAGCATGTTCAAACCATCACACCCCCTGAAATATGACTCTTACCCCAGAGGAAGGGGCTACTACCTGCAGGACATTCTTGTTCCTACTGGCCGTTCCTGCAGTGCCCAGGGCTGTCCCTTGGAGAGTTATCACAGGACCAGTGGCAGGTGGTAGACACTAAGGGTGAGATCTCTACTTTCATAAATCAGCCCCAAGGCTACGCACATGTTTGTCCTTGTCCCGGATGCTATGCTGTCTTGCTTCCAAAACTCAACACAGCCAGTTTGCAGAGTTCACTCTTAGAATTGTTCGCTGCTGTGAAGATCTCCAACTTTGAAAGCAAATATTTTTCCAACTTCGAAAGATATAGTTAAATTTATTTTTTCATCTTAAAAATGATTGTAAAAGAAAATAAAGTCTATAATCAGGTTCTCTTGTCTGAGGGACTAAATTTAAGAAATGAAAACAAAGAGTTCATTCTGTCCAGTTTTTCCTACTGCTGAGTGTCAGCAGTACTGCTAGAGTGGATACTATGCTTCCCTCAGTGGCTACAAACTGCACTTCTAAAGTGAAAGTATCCAGACGTCTGTAAGAATGTCAGAATGTCTACAATCCTCACCTTGGATTGACCAGTTCCCAGGCACTAAAGTAAATACACTAGTGCTCATGGTTACCAAAGATAGCCAAGATCCACAGCATGTGAGTAAATGCAGAGAGGTAGAGTCACGGTTACGGTTTCCCAAGGACACCAGCCACTCTGCCAGATGCCCATAACCCACAACATATGAGAAGAAACTCAGCTGAGACAGACCTTTCCACAGAGTTTAGCAAGATGCTGCAGTTACACTGCTGGAGGAGAGTCAATCTGTTAGGGTTCAACTCCCCAGGACCTCCACTCACCCTGAGGCTAAGAGCCATGGTCCCTGGCAACCAGCACCCCCACCTGACATTGAGAAATGCTGGATCATTGTTTATAATCAAATAGACTTTAATTCCAATTCTGAGCAACCAAGTTGCTTATTTGAAGAATGAACTGGATTACAAGAGGACTTATTTAAAAATCTGTTTAATGTGCAATTGTAGAATGCAAAGTTGTCTTAATACAGTAGGACCGGAACGGCTAGAAATGGCTTGACTATGAATACAGTGTCAGATTTCTGTGTTCAGCACAAAAGCCACATTGTTCTCATTGATCGACTTTATAATAAATAAATGTTTACAATTATCAAGGTAATTGGTTTACAGCATGGTAACCATAACTTATGCTTCCACTAATAAAACAATGCA
This sequence comes from Rattus rattus, assembly GCF_011064425.1. NCBI lineage: Eukaryota > Metazoa > Chordata > Mammalia > Rodentia > Muridae > Rattus > Rattus rattus. Next base: position 58,043,647 of record NC_046155.1, on the reverse strand, counting down.
TTTAACAGTGTACAATTTTATGTTAAAGCTCTGTTTGTTAAAAAAAAAAAAAAAAAAAAACTTGAAAACCTCTGCTTCAGCAAGAACCAAATTGGCTTTAAGCCTGAGAGTTTTTCCTGGACTTGTATTCCCCTGTACCATACCGTATCTGAGACTCAGAAAACCCATACGGTGAGCATACAGACCTCATATGGTCTCACTGTGGTACGTGAGAAAATCTTAGAAGTGCTGGGCAGGACGTCCTCGCTCTGCTGTCTGCCTTCTTCTCCCTTACAAATATCTCTGTGTAAAATAACCACAGAGGATTGCATAACACAAAAACCAACCCTTCGTGAACGTGGTCATTAATTTAATTTTTCAATGTTTGGAGAAACAGAATTATTTTGAACACTTTTGCTCTCGTTGAGTTAAACAGTTTTTATTTTGAGAACTGACCAGTTTCTCCCCCGTTTTCTGTTACTGTGTGCACCGTTACTCCAGCACAGGCCTTCTCTCAGAATATGAGTGGCTTGGGATGGGAGCTGTATCCTCCCTTCCCTCTTGTAACGGGGGCTGCACAGCTCCACACAGCTCATTCGAAACAAACACTTGCTTAGGTTGTAGAGCGCGCATGTGAGTGAACCTTCAGGCGCACTCACGTCTGTTGTCCCATCACCTCCTAGTCTTCGGAGGTAGGCATTGCTGTCTCTTACACAGAGGAATTCAGCACTCAGCGTGCTGAGATGACCTGGCAAAAATCACACAGCTCTGAAGGGCAGGGCCAGGTGTGGAGTGCTGGCCCCATTGCTATTCACTAAGGAGACCGCTTCCCTCCTGGAAAAGAGAACTGTAGTCACAAGGTGACTGAATCAGCCGGAATTCACCCCTGCCATTTGTGTGCCAGAGTTCCTGTCATAACCTCAGTTCTTCTCTCTGTGCTGTGCATGCGTTAGGAAAGAAACGCCCCTGTAGTTGGGCTCAGGGAGCGGCAGACATCATGATGATAGTTCACCCATCGAGACATTTCCTCCAGGGTGGGCACACATTTCAGTAGAGCGTTTACCTCGCATGCCCAGAGCCTTGGGCTTGGTCCCCAGTGCTGAATAAACTAGGAGGCTCAGTCCTGTCGTTCCAACACTGGGGAGGTAGAGGCAGAAAGATTGGGAGCTCAAGGTTGTACTTGACTACAAAGCAAGTTTGGGGCTAGCCTGGATGCACAGGACTTTAGCTCAAAAATAGGTAAGCATGTAGGGGGTGCTCTTCCTCCCAACCATGAACTATGAGCAAAGGGGCTTGGCCTATGAAACTGTTTTGAGCACTGTATGGGCATAAAATTTTTGCAACCTTCTTTTAATAAGGGTTCAACCTCTCCTCTAACCCAGCAGTGGTAGTGGAAGAGAAAAGTTATTAAGGTGTGGGGGAAGTGGACCTATTTAGCAATAGTTCTTTGGGGGTGAGCTCGGTCTTGGACAGTAGTTCAGCCCCAAAGCAAACACCAAATATGACTCAGCCAGTCCTCCAGGCAGGCAGACACCGCACATGAACCAGCAGCTACAGTCCAGTCCTTTCAGCAGGCAGACACCAGGCCAAACCAACAGCTGTAGTTCAATCCTGCAGGAACTACAAGGCTCACCAACCAGCCTGAGGCGAGGCTGCTGAAGGGGCAAGCTGCCTCAGGAATGCCACAAGCCGTTCTTGGGTGAGCTTCTCTCCATGGCTGTGTTACCTCAAGTTGAGCTCAACAATGATATGTAGTGCAAACCAATACAAGCTCATCGTTAGGGCAGAATGGCGAGATGAGCAAACCAAAGCAGTGCTCAGTACTCGTCTCCCACTGTCTGTGAGGTCGCACTTACATTCCCTCACGCCTGCTCCCCTCATGTGTCTGCTCCAGCAAAACGTCCTTCCACCCGTGTCTGCTTCAGGAAAACATTCTTCCCTGCATCTGCTTTAGCAAGACCTCCTTTCGCCAGTGCGCCCCAGCAAAATGTCACTCAACGTAACTGACTTTCCAAAGAAACCAGGAGTTTCCACTTCAGCACTGAAATAAGCTTTATTCTAAAACTTGAAAATCTTCAAAATCTAAATGAAGAAATGTTTCTAAAATACAGCACCAATTTTATTGTCAGATTTAGGATTTGTAAACATTTCGATACACTTGTAAACAATTTATATGGCTAGTGTGACATCATGAGAATTCATAAGTGTATTGGCCACAGTCAATAACATGATTTTTAATGTTCGAATATTTTAGTAAGTAGTACTTAGCGTGAGTCCATTTGACTCTCTGAAGTGGAATGGGGGGGGCTCTCAAGGTCATTAAGTGACCTTGTCAGGACTCACTTTAGCAAGATGCCTGGTTCTCTGCAAACGAGCAGGCATCTTGAATGGGATAGAGGAGAGACATCTGTGCTGTTCTCGACCAGAGTTCCATGTGTTCTCCGTCTCTGTTTTCTGACTTGGTGTTTCAGCATAATGTGTCCTACAGGGAGCAGGGAGCAGAAACCCCTGGTTATGCAAGTGCCTCAGACCGGAGCCCTCAGCTGAAATGCTCTGTGTCTGCGGCTCCTCTCTGATCCAGCTGGGTTCTGAGGTTAGGGCTTGTGCTGTCTTCCCGCTGCTGCTGTGAGGCCTCTTCCAGACCCTAGGCACTCAGGCAGGGCCTTTCCGTGACCTTCAGCATTGGACGCTCGCTGCATCCCTTGGCCCTCATCCTCATGGCCATCAGTGTCTGGCTCAATGTGGCTCCCCTGCTTCTGCCTTGTCCTTGCACTTGTAAGGACCTCTGTGGTTATAGGAGCTGGTTCATACCACATGGAGTTGTCTCCCCACTTCATGGTATCTACCATGATCACATCTAGCCATCCCTTGGCCGGGAAAGTCGCAGGGACCAGTGATGGTGATTCTGCCCACCATGGACACACTTAGTAAATGCCAGGTGAATATATTCCTCAGGACACCTGAGCAGCAGCCAAGTGCGCTCTGTGAGCAGGAGACGCTCTGTCCATTCATCTCACAGCCCCCCAAGACCTCCCTGATGCACACACACTCTGCCTCTTGCTGGCCGTCTCTCCCCCACCGACTGCTTTGCTCTTAAACCTAATGGTAAGAAAGTCGCTTGGGTCATTCACTGTTTCTTCCTGTGAAATAAACCTTTGTTGTGAGGGAGCAGAGCACGTGGGGCTCTGGCTGTGCAAGAGGAAGAGGGAGAGTTGGAGTTGGTTTACAGTACCACACTCTGATTCAGAATTTTAATTTATTTTTTTAAGAAAATGGCCCCATTAAAACGAACCTTTCCAGACTCTGACACTGAACTTGCTTTCCCTCTCTCCCTCTCTCTTGCTCTCCTCACTCTTTCACTCGCTCCCTCACTCTGTGTGTGTGTGTGTGTGTGTGTGTGTGTGTGTGTGTGTGTGTGTTCAGTCCCCCACCCAGTCTCCTTGTTTCTCTCAGTTGCTGGTGTTGAAGTCACTGTGGAACAGTTACCAGTGCAGTCTGCCACTCAGTAGCTGTCGTATTCTCAGTAAATCTTTGTATCTCCCCGGCCTCTGTGTCCTTAAATGTAAGACACAGAGAAGCTTTTTCACTTTGGAAACCAGGACTGTGCTCCCGTTTTCTCGCTCACACTGATTTCTAAAACTCACCAAGGCCATAAGGATAAGTGCCTTGGCATGCAGGCACCTCAGAATCAGGGCCCAGTCCCCTGCCCTACCTTCCACCTCAACCTCTCACTGCTTGCAGCGCATGCAGCCCTCCAACAGTGTCTGCCTGGAAGACTTGGGGTGTGCTGAGGAGAGGAGCCAACTACACGTTACCGGGAATTTTTATCACTTTACTAAGGTTTTAAAACAGGACACAATAGGGCAGACAAGTGTCAAACATTATCAGAGTGATGCTCTCAAATGTCCAGGGAGAATCACCTTGCCTTGGGAAAGAACAAAAATGTACTGAATGTGTTTAATCTTTGATTAAAATGTATATTTCTGTTTTGAGAGAAGTTAGTAGTTAAACAGAGATCACGAGGCCCAAAGGATACTTTAAGCATCATTAAACATGATCTTCCCTAAATGAAGTGGATGGGAGAGCCCAGGATAGGTGAGTCCCTGCTTGCTCTGTGGACCTTGGGAGGGGACTTTCCACCTGTGAGAGTGGATGGGGACCACGAGGACCTGGCGTCTTATCTCTGGGCAAGGCTTATCACTACTAACACTGCCCCGTCGATCCCACTCACCTGATGCCTTAGGACCCATTACCCCACAGAATGGGTGGAGCCTGAATGGAGCCAAAGGGCGGCTGAACATCCTCCCAAACTGTTTGCATCCACAAGACCACACGGCCACAAGAGCCCTCTGCAGAGGCTCAGGGCTCTGAGCCACGGGGAGGGGCGTGGCTCACACACACAGGCTCTTCCTTCTCCCTATGCACTTTGCATGGGCCTCTTAGTCCAAAGACCTGTTGAGGGGCTCTTTATTTTTTATTAAGATTTATTTATTTTATGTATGCGAGTACACTGTAGCTGTCTTCAGACACACCAGAAGAGGGCATCGGATCTCATTATAGATGGTCGTGAGCCATCATGTGGTTGCTGAGATTTGAACTCAGTACCTCTGGAAGAGCAGTCAGTGCTCTCAACCACTGAGGCCTCTCTCCAGCCCTGAGGAGCTCTTTTGATGGGCAATTCTCACCAGTACCATTCCGCCCCATCCAGAGGAGACTTATAGATCTCATGCTCCTTTTCACCTCCCGGTTACTGTTCTCAAGATCCAGGAGCCAAGCTACCCTCCTGTCCTCCCTCCCACCCTCCCTCCTGTCCTCCCCCATCCTCCCTCCCGTCCTCTCCACTCACACAGGTGGTTCCTGCCCACGGTCAGTGCTCAGATCACATCTGAGAAGCCACCACAGCAAACACACACAGCGGGGACATTGGGCAGTATCCTACCTTAACCTTTAAGGAGTGCACTACTGGGGTAGGCACATGTAACAAAGTTTCCAGCAGACTTTCCCTCAGGATTCTTACTTGGCTCAGTGCCCACTCTCGTTACTCTGGAGGTTCAGTGAGTAGTGAGACATGTGAAGGAGAAGACGCCGGGCCAGCTGCTGGCCTTTACTTTCTAGTGTGCTAGTGGATTATGATGTTATTTTGTTTGTCTCTCTCAAGATACTGAATATTTTTTTTTATCAAAATGCACAAGTCATTTTCATTGTTTTCAAATTTATATTGCACGTGTGTGTGTATAACAGTGGGAAGGGGTTGCGACATAGTGTGCACATTGGAGGTCGGAGGGCAGCTGCGTGAACTTGATCCTCCCCTTCCGCCCCTGTGTGGGTTCAGGGGGGTCTTCAGGCTTATGGGCAAGTTCTCTCCATGCTGGGTCCCCTTGGCAGGCCCCTCGGACTGTATACACATTCCTTCCCTCACGACCTTCTGAGGTAAGCAGACTGACCGGCTGTGATACACTCAGAAAAATTCCTGTCTCTTCGTTCCCATTTCTTCATAAAAACATGAGAGGGGCTTCATTTTCTCATCACAGCCTCATGCTCGTTTTACAGGTGATAAAACTGAGGCCCAGTTCCCTAACTGAAGTAAGCAGCTATGCTAACCTGCAGAGTCAGTGGGTGGGGAAAGCGGACACCCCACTTATGGCCCATCTTGCAGAAGCCCTGTGCAGACAGCGTGAGGGACACGCTGGTGACTGAGCTCAGGGTGCTCTGGCCTTGGCTTTGCCAGCCTCACCCTTAGCCCGCACCTCCTCGCCCTCCTTACCGAGCAGCCCTAATACTCAGGGATCCATCCGTCTGTCTGCGTGCTCTGTTGGAAAGTTGGAAGCCTGGAAAGTCGTCCCTGACTCATTTCCTGAGTCTGCATACCTTGACGGAGCCCGTATGGTGTGCTTCCTCTCTGCTGTTTTTCACACCCCCACACCGTGTGCTAACATAAGACTGTTGAATGATTCAGTCTCATGCTTCTGACTGCAGCCACTTCCCACCCACTGGGGCAACAGGAAGCATTCGGCTTGGAGAATGCAGGAGACTTGCAGCCTGGCTCTAGGAGCCACCTTTTGCTGATCAAAAGAGCAAAAAGACAGCCAGATCACACAAGGAAGCCAGGGGAACACGACAGACAGAGAAGATCGTTGTTTTGTTGTAGGAAAAGCTCATGAAAATCAATGCAGATAAGCCAGTATATCAATACACAAGAGGAAAACATATAAAGAAGCAATTGATAAAGTAACAACCAATAAAATAGTGAGAATCCTATAGTCTAATTAGTAGTCGATTATACACACTAAAATAATAATAGCACCCAAACCGGCCATGTTAGCGCAGGATTGAATGTCGGTGTACCTGTGGAAGGCTTTGTGATGATGGCCTGATGCCTTCTTGTAAACCTAATTGGACTGCGTGTCTGAAGGGCCTTGAGTCACAGGCCCTGTGGTTTTCATAGGAATCCACCCGGGGAAAATGAACAGAAATTTGGTCAAATACTGAGGTGGTCAAATCAGCATTATTTATAATAGGAGACTTGGTAAGTAACAGAAAAAAAAATTACACGGAACGTCTGATCACTTTAGGGGGCGTCATAATGATGCCTGGGGTCTGTAGAAACGGGGAAATGTCAAGGCACAACCCACCTAAAATGCTGAGGGAAGCAGTCCCTCTTCATAGAGTAGCAAGGGGGAAGTGCCAGGGCCTTTTCCGCCTGAGAGGGAGGGCAGCCAAGGCAGGGAGGGCCTGGGTCTGAGGACAGAGAGCCAGCTGCTGTCACTCATTAGCCGTGTGTCTGTGGCAGGCTCCCCGGACCACCCAGCTCTCCCAGTGGCCCCTCATTCCCCTTTGCAGAAACAAGACACGAGGTGAAGACTCTAAGAAGTGGTGGGTGTGGCTGGAGCGTGGCACAAGAGAGGGGAAGCTATTGGTGTGAGGGCTAAGAAACTGAACTGCTGTACAAGCTGACCTGCAGTAGATATGTAAAATGGCATTTAAATGGATTCCCAATCTCATCCCTGTCCACAGACAGGATATTCTGTCCTCCCCCAGCATTGGTATCATAAACCTAGTTCCAATCACCTAACTGTACAGATGTCCCCTCACTAAGATCCCCAGGGAGGGCTCCAGAGTCAACCAAGCCCTCCAGGCAATACCGTCTTTAGTAAAGATGCTTAACCACTCTGAAGCCATATCATCCATCCTGCCAATGAGGAAAAAAGCCCAAATCCCAAAGGGGCCGGGAGGGGCCGTGGGATAATCAGATGGAGTGACACAGGTAGAGGATTCAGCTGGCACAACACCAGGTGAAGAGCAGCCAATCAAAAGGATCTGTTCTTCCTCCAGTCACTTACGGGTGCCTTCCCAATCCCAACACCAGAACAAACGACATCTCTTCTCTCCCCAGTGTGACCACTGAATGAGGCTGAGGCATTCAGGGCTCAGGCACTCAGCACAGCAAGCCCAGATCAGAGGCAGAAATGGTGCACAGTGGTCATGGACAGCCAGCCTGCCCTCAGCTACCCACGAAGTGTTACTCCAAAACTGGGGTCCTTACCCCAGTTCAAGTTTCAAGTATAAAGTACTAAGGACTTTGAGAATGACACTGACCTCTGAGAAGTGGCAGAGAGAGGTCGGAATGCAGGTTTTAGGGAAGTAAGATAGCACAAGGTGGGTTGCCTAGGTGGAGGGAAATGGGGCATGGACCCCAAGGGTGTGGGGATATTGGACTCTGAGATCATGCTCTCCGAGGAGCAGGGACTTGTGTGTCTGGAATAGGCAGCAGTTGTCCAAGCAGACAGAGACGTACATGCCACATGTGGTCGCAGCACGAGGGCCCCTGCTGTCACAATCCACAGAGCCACCTGCCAGGCTTCCAGCTGCCTGTGGACATCTGAGGGGACAGTCTGAGCCCCCGCCTTCCCGATGCTCACTTTCAGCTCCTTTCTAGGCCAGGATGAGCTGCCATTCCCCCCTCATTCCTGTTGACTGAATATCAATGTATTTCTCACATTTGGTTTTCCTGTTTCTCAAGAGCCAACCATTGAGGGGAAAGGGAGCCAGAAGGTTCTGAGCTCAGCTCTACTACTTCCTGGATCTGGGTCATTTTTTTGGCACATTAGCTAATCTCTCTAGAGTGTCAATTTTATTTTTTTTTGTTCTTTTTTTTTTTATTAACTTGAATATTTCTTATATACATTTCGAGTGTTATTGCCTTTCCCGGTTTCCGGGCAAACATCCCCCTCCCCCCTCCCCTTCCTTATGGGTGTTCCCCTCCCCACCCTCCCCCCAACAGTCTAGTTCACTGGGGTTCAGTCTTAGCAGGACCCAGGGCTTCCCCTTCCACTGGTGCTCTTACTAGGATATTCATTGTTACCTATGAGGTCAGAGTCCAGTGTCAGTCCATGTATAGTCTTTAGGTATTGGCTTAGTCCCTGGAAGCTCTGGTTGCTTGGCATTGTTGTACATATGGGGTCTCGAGCCCCTTCAAGCTCTTCCAGTTCTTTCTCTGATTCCTTCAACGGGGGGTCCTATTTTCAGTTCAGTGGTTTGCTGCTGGCATTCGCCTCTGTATTTGCTGTATTCTGGCTGTGTCTCTCAGGAGAGATCTACATCCGGCTCATGTCGGCCTGCACTTCTTTGCTTCATCCATCTTGTCTACTTGGGTGGCTGTATATGTATGGGCCACATGTGGGGCAGGCTCTGAATGGGTGTTCCTTCAGTCTCTGTTTTAATCTTTGCCTCTCTCTTCCCTGCCAAGGGTATTCTTGTTCCCCTTTTAAAGATGGAGTGAAGCATTCACATTTTGATCATCCGTCTTGAGTTTTATTTGTTCTAGGCATCTAGGGTAATTCAAGCATTTGGGCTAATAGCCACTTATCAGTGAGTGCATACCATGTATGTCTTTCTGTGATTGGGTTAGCTCACCAGGATGATATTTTCCAGTTCCAACCATTTGCCTCTAATTTCATAAAGTCGTTGTTTTGATAGCTGAGTAATATTCCATTGTGTAGATGTACCACATTTTCTGTATCCATTCCTCTGTTGAAGGGCATCTGGGTTCTTTCCAGCTTCTGGCTATTATAAATAAGGCTACATGAACATAGTGGAGCACGTGTCTTTGTTATATGTTGGGGCATCTTTTGGGTATATGCCCAAGAGAGGTATAGCTGGATCCTCAGGCAGTTCAATGTCCAATTTTCTGAGGAACCTCCAGACTGATTTCCAGAATGGTTGTACCAGTCTGCAACCCCACCAACAATGGAGGAGTGTTCCTCTTTCTCCACATCCTCGCCAGCATTTGCTGTCACCTGAGTTTTTGATCTTAGCCATTCTCACTGGCGTGAGGTGAAATCTCAGGTTTGTTTTGTTTTGCATTTCCCTGATGACTAAAGATGTTGAACATTTCTTTAGGTGTTTCTCAGCCATTCGGCATTCCTCAGCTGTGAATTCTTTTTGTTTAGCTCTGAACCCCATTTTTTAATAGGGTTATTTGTCTCCCCTGGTCTAACTTTTGAGTTCTTTGTATATTTTGGATATAAGGCCTCTATCTGTTGTAGGATTGGTAAAGATCTTTTCCCAATCTGTTGGTTGCCGTTTTGTCCTAACCACAGTGTCCTTTGCCTTACAGAAGCTTTGCAGTTTTATGAGATCCCATTTGTCGATTCTTGATCTTAGAGCATAAGCCATTGGTGTTTTGTTCAGGAAATTTTTTCCAGTGCCCATGTGTTCCAGATGCTTCCCTAGTTTTTCTTCTATTAGTTTGAGTGTGTCTGGTTTGATGTGGAGGTCCTTGATCCACTTGGACTTAAGCTTTGTACAGGGTGATAAGCATGGATCGATCTGCATTCTTCTACATGTTGACCTCCAGTTGAACCAGCACCATTTGCTGAAAATGCTATCTTTTTTCCATTGGATGGATTTGGCTCCTTTGTCAAATATCAAGTGACCATAGGTGTATGGGTTCATTTCTGGGTCTTCAATTCTGTTCCATTGGTCTATCTGTCTGTCTCTGTACATATACCATGCAGTTTTTATCACTATTGCTCTGTAATACTGCTTGAGTTCAGGGATAGTGATCCCCCCCAGAAGTCCTTTTATTGTTGAGGATAGTTTTAGCTATCCTGGGTTTTTTGTTATTCTAGATGAATTTCCAAATTGTTCTATCTAACTCTCTGAAGAATTGGATTGGTTTTTTGATGGGGATTGCATTGAATCTGTAGATCGCTTTTGGTAAAAATGGCCATTTTACTATATTAATCCTGCCAATCCATGAGCATGGGAGATCTTTCCACCTTCTGAGGTCTTCTTCAATTTCTTTCTTCAGTGTCTTGAAGTTCTTATTGTACAGATCTTTTACTTGCTTGGTTAAAGTCTCACCGATGTTCTTTAGATTATTTGGGTCTATTATGACGGGTGTCGTTTCCCTAATTTCTTTCTCGGCTTGTTTCTCTTTTGTGTAGGGGAAGGCTACTGATTTACTTGAGTTAATTTTATACCCAGCCACTTTGATGAAGTTGTCTATCAGCTTTAGTAGTTCTCTGGTGGAACTTTTGGGATCACTTAAATATACTATCATATCATCTGCAAATAGTGATATTTTGACTTCTTCTTTTTCGATCTGTATCCCTTGACCTCCTTTTGTTGTCTGATTGCTCTGGCTAGAACTTCAAGAACTATATTGAATAAGTAGGAGAGAGGGCAGCCTTGTCTAGTCCCTGATTTTAGTGGGATTGCTTCAAGTTTCTCTCCATTTATTTTAATGTTAGCCACTGGTTTGCTGTATATGGCTTTTACTATGTTTAGGTATGGGCCTTGAATTCCTATTCTTTCCAGGACTTTTATCATGAAGGGGTGTTGAATTTTGTCAAATGCTTTCTCAGCATCTAATGAAATGACCATGTGGTTTTGTTCTTTCAGTTTGTTTATATAATGGATCACGTTGATGGTTTTCCGTATATTAAACCATCCCTGCATGCCTGGGATGAAGCCTACTTGATCATGGTGGATGATTGTTTTGATGTGCTCTTGGATTCGGTTTGCCAGAATTTTGTTGAGTATTTTTGCATCGATGTTCATAAGGGAAATTGGTCTGAAGTTCTCTTTCTTTGTTGGGTCTTTGTGTGGTTTAGGTATAAGAGTAATTGTGGCTTCATAGAAGGAATTCGGTAGTGCTCCATCTGTTTCAATTTTGTGGAATAGTTTGGCTAATATTGGTATGAGGTCTTCTATGAAGGTCTGATAGAATTCTGCACTAAACCCGTCTGGACCTGGGCTCTTTTTGGTTGGGAGACCTTTAATGACTGCTTCTATTTCCTTAGGAGTTATGGGGTTGTTTAACTGGTTTATCTGTTCCTGATTTAACTTCGGTACCTGGTATCTGTCTAGGAAATTGTCCATTTCCTGTAGATTTTCAAGTTTTGTTGAATATAGGCTTTTATAGTAAGATCTGATGATTTTTTGAATTTCCTCTGAATCTGTAGTTATGTCTCCCTTTTCATTTCTGATTTTGTTAATTTGGACACACTCTCTGTGTCCTCTCGCTAGTCTGGCTAGGGGTTTATCTATCTTGTTGATTTTCTCAAAGAACCAACTTTTGGTTCTGTTGATTCTTTATGGTCCTTTTGTTTCTACTTGGTTGATTTCAGCTCTGAGTTTGATTATTTCCTGCCTTCTACCTCCTCCTGGGTGTATTTGCTTCTTTTTGTTCTAGAGCTTTTAGGTGTGCTGTCAAGCTGGTGACATATGCTCTTTCCTGTTTCTTTCTGCAGGCACTCAGCGCTATGAGTTTTCCTCTTAGCACAGCTTTCATTGTGTCCCATAAGTTTGGGTATGTTGTACCTTCATTTTCATTAAATTCTAAAAAGTTTTTAATTTCTTTCTTTATTTCTTCCTTGACCAGGTTATCATTGAATAGAGCATTGTTCAATTTCCACGTATATGTGAGCATTCTTCCCTTATTGTTATTGAAGACCAGCTTTAGGCCGTGGTGGTCCGATAGCACGCATGGGATTATTTCTATCTTTCTGTACCTGTTGAGGCCCGTTTTTTGACCAATTATATGGTCAATTTTGGAGAAAGTACCATGAGGAGCTGAGAAGAAGGTATATCCTTTTGCTTTAGGGTAGAACGTTCTATAAATATCCGTTAAGTCCATTTGGCTCATGACTTCTCTTAGTGTGTCTACGTCTCTGTTTAATTTCTGTTTCCATGATCTGTCCATTGATGAGAGTGGGGTGTTGAAATCTCCTACTATTATTGTGTGAGGTGCAATGTGTGTTTTGAGCCTTAGTAAGGTTTCTTTTACGTATGTAGGTGCCCTTGTATTTGGGGCATAGATATTTAGGATTGAGAGTTCATCTTGGTGGATTTTTCCTTTGATGAATATAAAGTGTCCTTCCTTATCTTTTTGATGACTTTTAGTTGAAAATTGATTTTATTTGATATTAGAATGGCTACTCCAGCTTGCTTCTTCTGACCATTTGCTTGGAAAGTTGTTTCCCAGCCTTTCACTCTGAGGTAGTGTCTGTCTTTGTCTCTGAGGTGTGTTTTCCTGTAGGCAGCAGAATGCAGGGTCCTAGATGTATCCAGTTTGTTAATCTATGTCTTTTTATTGGGGAGTTGGAGGCCATTGATGTTGAGAGATATTAAGGAATAGTGATTATTGCTTCCTGTTATATTCATATTTGGATGTGAGGTTATGTTTGTGTGCTTTTCTTCTCTTTGTTTTGTTGCCAAGGCGATTAGTTTCTTGCCTCTTCTAGGGTATAGCTTGCCTCCTTATGTTGGGCTTTACCATTTATTATCCTTTGTAGTGCTGGATTTGTAGAAAGATATTGTGTAAATTTGGTTTTGTCATGGAATATCTTGGTTTCTCCATCTATGTTAATTGAGAGTTTTGCAGGATACAGTAGCCTGGGCTGGCATTTGTGTTCTCTTAGGGTCTGTATGACATCAGTCCAGGATCTTCTGGCCTTCATAGTTTCTGGCGAAAAGTCTGGTGTGATTCTGATAGTTCTGCCTTTATATGTTACTTGACCTTTTTCCCTTACTGCTTTTAATATTCTTTCTTTATTTTGTGTGTTTGGTGTTTTGACTATTATGTGACGGAGGTGTTTCTTTTCTGGTCCAATCTATTTGGAGTTCTGTAGGCTTCTTGTATGCCTATGGGTATCTCTTTTTTAGGTTAGGAAGTTTTCTTCTATGATTTTGTTGAAGATATTTACTGGTCCTTTGAGCTGGGAGTCTTCACTCTCTTCTATACCTATTATCCTTAGGTTTGATCTTCTCATTGAGTCCTGGATTTCCTGTATGTTTTGGACCAGTAGCTTTTTTCCGCTTTTATTATCTTTTGACAGTTGAGTCAATGATTTCTATGGAATCTTCTGCTCCTGAGATTCTCTCTTCCATCTCTTGTATTCTGTTGGTGAAGCTTGTATCTACAGCTCCTTGTCTCTTCTTTTGGTTTTCTATATCCAGGGTTATTTCCATGTGTTCTTTCTTGATTGCTTCTATTTCCATTTTTAATTCCTTCAACTGTTTGATTGTGTTTTCCTGGAATTCTTTCAGGGATTTTTGCGATTCCTCTCTGTAGGCTTCTACTTGTTTATTAATGTTTTCCTGTGTTTCTCTAAGGGAGTTCTTCACGTCTTTCTTGAAGTCCTCCAACATCATGATCAAATATGATTTTGAAACTAGATCTTGCTTTTCTGGTGTGTTTGGATATTCCATGTTTGTTTTGGTGGGAGAATTGGGCTCCGATGATGTCATGTAGTCTTGGTTTCTGTTGCTTGGGTTCCTGCGCTTGCCTCTCGCCATCAGATTATCTCTAATGTTACTTTGTTCTGCTATTTCTGACAGTGGCTAGACTGTCCTATAAGCCTGTGTGTCAGGAGTGCTGTAGACCTGTTTTACTGTTTTCTTTCAGCCAGTTATGGGGACAGAGTGTTCTGCTTTCGTGCATGTAGTTTTTCCCCTCTACAGGTCTTCAGCTGTTCTTGTGGGCCTGTGTCTTGAGTTCACCAGGCAGGTCACTTGCATCAGAAAAGTTGGTCTTACCTGTGGTCCCGAGGCTCAAGTTCGCCAAGGGGTGCTGCCCACGGCTCTCCGCACGGTGGCAGCAACCAGGAAGATCTGCGCCCCTTCCGGGAGCCTCCGTGCACCAGGGTTCCAGATGGCCTCCGTGTATTCCTCTGGCGTCCGAGATGTGTGTGCAGAGAGCAGTCTCTTCTGGTTTCCCAGGCGTGTCTGCCTCTCTGAAGGTTTAGCTCTCCCTCCCACGGGATTTGGGTGCAGAGAACTGTTTATCCGGTCTGTTTCCTTCAGGTTCCGGGGTGTCTCAGGCAGGGGTCCTGCCGCCCTGGGCCCTCTCCCCACGGGAGCCCAGAGGCCTTATACAGTTTCCTCTTGGGCCAGGGATGGGCAGGTGGGGCAGTGTTGGTGGTCTTTTCCGCTCTGCAGCCTCAGGAGTGCCCACCTGACCAGGCGGTGAGGTCTCTCTCCCACGGGTTCTGGGAGCAGAGAGCAGCTGCAGGCCGGGATCCGCGGGTGTGGGACTTCCAGTAAACACAGGACGTGCCCAGTCCTAGAGGAATTCTGCCTCCGTGTGTCCCGAGATCACCAGGCCGCTTTCTTGCAGCAGAAAAGTTGGTCTTACCTGTGGACCCGAGGCTCAAGTTTGCTCGCGGGGTGCTGCCCACGGGCTCTCCGCGGTGGCAGCAACCAGGAAGATCTGCCGAGTGTCAATTTTATATCCCATCCCTCTCCACTGATGAGGAAAAGGAAAGCACTTGGAGAGAAATTAACATATAAAAGCAAGTTGGTAAATAGTACCTTCTTTCTCTTTGTTCCAAAAGAGAAACTGCTTAGGCAAATATTGAGATGTTCTCATGGCTTTGTGGACGTCCAGCAGAAGCTACCAAAAATATTTTGTTGATTAAAAATATTTAGTAATGACAGCCAAATCAAATATTGAGGCTGTAATGATAGGGGTGACCAAGTCCCTGCTAATTACAGCTTTCCACAAATGCATGTGATGAAGCATCACGTAGGAAGTAAATAAAACATACTTACGGTACGTGTATGGCATAAAGCTTTTACAGAAACACAAGATTATCACAGGTGCTCGCATGCATATGATTTTGCAGTGGACACTGCCTCTGAAATAACTGGTGGTTGTAACTGGGGCTAAGGGCATGTGAATGAGTCCCAGACTCCAAGACACCAAATTCTAAAGAGACCAAATGAACAGGTAGATTCTGAGCTGAGAATGACCGTGTGTCAATGTCTAAGAAAATGCATCCTATAAATTGTGACACCTCTGAAAGGGAAGTCAGCTGGCTTTCCTAGGCCAGCAAATTGCTGGTGACCCTGGAGAATTGTGTGAGACCACAATTTAATTGCACAAGCTTTAAGAGCTCTGCAGTCCTTTATCCCATTAATTCAACCTACAACTTTGTTCTCTCTGTCCTTTTTGAATATGCAACACTCATTGATTTCAGTGGGAGCCACAGACACAGGGAAGGGAAGAATGGGGCCAATTATCTGTTCAAAGCTGAGCACCGTTTAGAGCACTTGTTAAAGTGTTGGCTGCGCATTAGTGAGCCAGCTCCTGCGAGTCCTTCCAGAGGACTCTCCGGTCCGAATGGGCATTTAAGAGGGCAGTCTCCTCGCCTGAACCCTCAGTGTCACGCCCGTGCTCCAGCCACTTGATTGTGGCCACTGGGAGGTGACAACCCCACTCTTCAGTCTCTGCATCACTCCTGAGCTCCCTCAGATTTCACCATGGCCCAATCGTAATTGTCAACTGTAAATAACATTATACATTTTCACAATGCTGCTCCACACAGCAAGTCGGGTCAAGTCGACATAACGGACCCCAGAGACCCTTTGATTGAAACAGTCTCAGCCTATTGGATGCACCCAACACAGCCCAAAGACAGAAATGCTTGCAAGAGTAACCTGGAACATGAACTCATAGGGAGAAGGTAAGCCTGTGGTTTTAGCCGTCCTTCTCCCCATAGACTCTGTGTTACTGCACGTGTGTGCCTGAGAGAGGCTCTGACCAAGCCTTGTTTCCGTACTGACTTCCGGTCTGCACTTCCATACTTACTAGAGGTCATAACCGTATCATAGGAAACTTCTCTGGGGTCAAGTCACAGACACCCTGCTTTTCCACCCACCCGGTTACCAGGGACTGGGTGCTGGCAGAGGCTGCTGGTGCCCTGGAAGCTTAGAGCTCGTTCTCTAATGCAAAGAAATCACTTGCTCTCACACTTGAGATCTTGATGCTCCCAACACTCCTCCATTTTCTACTGTCTGGGACTTCATTATGGATAGTAGGACTGGAGTCTGGACTGGTCGCCATCATTTAATTGTCACTAGGTGGTGCGTGCACACCCATACACAGACACACACACACACACACACACAGAGAGAGAGAGAGAGAGAGAGAGAGAGAGAGAGAGAGAGAGATGCAGAGAGACACATACGCAAACACACACAGAGACACACCCAGGGAGATACACAGAGAGATACACAGACACAGGCAGAGACATATACACAGACACACACACACAAATAGATCCAAATTCTAATTTCTTCAGTGTGAAGGAAGAGTGCTTCCATGTACAGTAACCCAGGACATCTCCACACCACGTATGGCTGTGCTCCTGATGCTGTGCCCTTGTGGCACGGTACCAGGGAATATTGTCAAGCTTTGCTGATCATGGCTTCAATTGCAGCAACTTTGTGACCTGGGTTGGTCAGCCATCCCCGCTATCTCAAGTCTCTCCCTCCACAGTAGAGCGAAATGTCCATTCTTCAGGGTGACTGTGAGCATTCACAAGGGAGAAATTCAGAAAGTCTCCTCATATGCAGTGGCTTTTGTACTCTGCTTTGCTGTTTGGTTTTCTCAGCGGCGTCAACTCGTTTGGTGCAATTTCAATGACAGGGGTATTTAAATCTATTACAGACTTTCCATACAGTGGAAAGTCATATGTGATTAATATTTTAAAAGGAAAAATTCTTGCTTATTTTTCTCAAAAGGAAAAACTCTTGCTTATTTTTCTCAAATGTCAGTTCATAAGAAACAAAGACCTTGTGAAATAGCTTGCCAGGCCGCCAAACCACCACAACCAAATGCTGTCCTAATTCTGCTCACGGGGAGATTTTTGTTCAGGACCCACTCTCATTTAGGCCAGGGCTTTCTCACCTGGTATCTCCATTCAAACTGATAACCAGACACACAGGAGAAGTGAGCAACAAGTCTGTTATTAATACGTATTCTCTGGTTGATAGACTTCTGTAAAATTTCATTTCCTGTAGAGAATTGGTCTTAATAATCATGACCAATGTGTTTACCTCCTTGTTTAAAATGCCTCTTGCCCTCCTCCAGTGTAGTCTGCCTTTTGTGACCCTTCCCTCTGCTTACCTGAGCTTCTTTTCTAATGTCTCCCGTGCCTTCTGAGCAGCTAAAAAGATCAATAGTGATGTGGATGTCCCTTGTGAGTATAGGGTTAGCTAAGAGATCTCAAGAAAAGCTTAAGTAATTTCAAAGCAATTACTTTCATAAATTTGAAGAAATAATTTGATCTTTAACTAATTGGTGAATATTTACACAACAGAAATATAGTGAGGTGAGGGATTTGAAGATCCAAAGGTGATAAAACAGCCAGATTGCCTTCCACCTCAGATGTGGAAACAGTGACATAGAAACCATTAGCACTGAGACTCATTATGCAAGTCTCAGGTGCGGTAAGGACTATCAGTGGAACAGCTGGTGCGGGTAGGGCTCTAGAGGAGGCTAGTGTGCTAAGAAGCTTGCTGTTACTGTAACAGAATACCTGAGGCATTCATAAGAAAGGTTTCTGTTGGCCCCTAGGCCCAGAAGCTTCAGTACCAGTTGGTTAGTACCTGCTGGTTGGACCTACAGTGAGGCAGCCCCCATCATGTTGGGGCATATGTCAGAGAAGGCTGCCCTTCTCATGGTAGCTAGGCAGCATAAAGATACACGGAAGCCCAGATTCCAATATAATGTCAAGGACACTTACCCAGGTGCATAACAGTCTCTCATGAAGCTCCACCTTTAAAGGTCCCATTACCTATCAATAGCACAACATACTAGCGATCAAATTTCAAGGTCTAGACTTGTAGGTAAAGAAATAATGGGGGTCTCATACCTCTGGGCTGTGATGGGAATTTGAGAGTGTTTTCACAGTGTGAGGCTATAAACTCTTTCCGGGTAAGTAGGAAACCTAAAGCCCTATCTGAGCAATGTCCTGAGCTTTCTGGGCATCCAGGTGTTGACAGGGTTTGGGATCAGTCTAAAGGCATCCAGTTGACCTGGGGAAGGGATCCTGTGTCATCTGTACCATGTGGAATGGTGACATCCTGCCTTCTTTGCCATCTTAAAGAGCCTATGGGACACTCACTTAGGAAAACGAAGACTGTTTTACATTATCTGAACTTCTGTTTCATATACCAACTCCGCACCAGCTGGTGGTGGTGCACACCTTTAATCCCAGCACTTGGGGTGCAGAGGCAGGCAGGTCTCTGTGAGTTCCAGGCCAATCTGGTCTACACAGTTAATTCCATGGCTACATAGGAAGACCCTGTCTCAAAAATCAAAGAAAAAAAAACAATTAAACTCAGAGGTTTTATATGGATCTAATATATAATTAAATTTCCAGACATAGTACTGTACAAATCATAAGAAATTTACATGCTTTCTTGTTTAGAATCATCCTAGATCTGTTCAAACTCCATCATTGGCTGCAGTCTTATTAAGTATTTAGTCACCATCTTAAAGACATTTGTATTCTCTGCATTTGCACCTAAGGGATTCTTGGTTGCTCTGTATCTACTTAAAATGTAGCCCCGTGGTTGGTTGCTCTGTATCTACTTAAAATGTAGCCCCATTGGGGTTGGGGATTTAGCTCAGTGGTAGAGCGCTTGCCTAGGAAGCACAAGGCCCTGGGTTCGGTCCCCAGCTCCGAAAAAAAGAACCAAAAAAAAAAAATGTAGCCCCATGTAGCAATGTGTAAGAAATACCCAGTGAAAGGCACATTCGTTCAAGTTCTTCCTTACAGTCCTCCTGTATCTTAGTGCCCTATTGGCTTAATGAACATTCTTCATGTAGACTGTGTATTCTCTAACTCTTGTATAAAATGTTTTAAGGGCCATATTCAATCAGATAGTATTGAGAACCATTACTGTATTAAGGGACTGTATAGCAGTGTGCAGACAGAGTCAGAGTCCAATCCAGAGTTAGGAATCCTCTGCCTTCTTGGATGAGAAGATGAAGAGTGAAGTGTTAGCAAGCACTTGGCCGACTTTGGAAGGGCTATAGATAGTGTTCAGAATAGAATATGGCCACTGTGGTATGCTGCATAATGACAATACACGCTGTGCCGAGTGACCTTGCATGTGTGGATTCTTTTTATAATATGGAGATCGGTATATTCATTCCCCTGTGTCTGAGTGAGATGCCAGGTGCATTGTGTACTCAAGAATAGCCATGCTTTAAAATAACAATAGAGAAACTCAATGCAAGAGATGTAAGCCACCATCACTTAGCCCACAAGGTAAAGAGACAGAGCCTCACTGGTGGTAAGCTGACGGCCACCACATTAATATTGCTGGTGAGATAAGAGGTCTCCAGCTTTTTCTGGAATAGCATTTTCGACTGTATTTATCATGCCGAGTAATGGACAGACGAAAATTAGAGTGGAGACCATGGCTCTCGGATCTTACTTCTCTGGGATCCCCTGTGTCTGGCTCTCATGTTGTAAGGCTTGAAGTGAGTCTTACTGAGACAGATATGCAAACAAAAGAGGTTTATTTTTCCAGCACATCACAACAGAGTTGATCTTCAATGAGCCCCTCCTGGGGAGTGATTAGAAGGTGACCCCAAGTGGCTATAACAAGCAGTTTTTATACTTCTTAGGGGTACAGGTTACATCAGCAAGCTTACAGTTTAAACTTATTGGCTAAGCATATTGACCTTTGACTCTATTGGCTAGCAAGCATATGACAGGCATTCGAACTCTATCTGGGCCAGAGGGTCAGGTGACTATCAGTACATTCTGTGGTTTTTTTCAAGAATGTTCCTGCTCCTCCCAAGAACTGTGGGTGGAAAATGGAACTTGGCCTAATCTTGACCTGAGGCAGTGGGTATAAGGCTGGCGAAAGCCCCTAGGGTCCTTCAGTTATCTGTGGGCAAAGGAGGGTAATGGTAAGATTATTACTCAGAGAAGCACACACATGCGCTCTCTCTCTCTCTCTCTCTCTCTCTCTCTCTCTCTCTCTCTCTCACACACACACACACACACACACACACACACACACACACACACACACACACACACCATTGTTCTGGACCTGGCCCAAGACTCTTCCAAGAGACCATCTAGGGAGCTGATGGAAGGGAAAGAGGAGGCCTAAGGTTAGGAGGCAGATGTGAGCTTTCCCCTGCAGTGCCATATGTGGCTAACCAGAATCTGAGAACATCCCTCTGTGTTTATCAGGGAGCTCCTGTGGTCAGTGGTGCGAAGTCATACTTTCATAAGCCCAGAGTTGTAGGGCACCTATAGAAAGCAGCCTGGGGAGGGGCGGGGTGCAGGGAGACAAAGACCTCGAGAAGCCTCTCAGCACCAGGCGTGTCTCTGCAGCTGGTGCATATCTGGAGACATTCAAATGTCCATCATCTGCAGAGGAGAACGGGCACCTGCGAGTAGCCTGGTAACAGAGGTGGTGGCCAAACCACCTGAAGTGTCCTGTGTGCTGCAGAATCAAGCGTGGGCTTGACTGTCAGAGTTGCTCACAGCTCCTGGCTGGCATCATGGAGATTTAGTGGGCATCTCTGTAGCTGCACAGGAGGCCCTCAGGAATGGAAGAAGGTTTAGATGACACTGTTATTTAATCAGGAGCAAATGCCAGCCATCACACTGCGGGCTTTTTAAAGCAGAGAGGCTAGGAAATGAGGGGCGGGTTACACAGAGTGGGGACAATAGATGGCGAACGAAAGGACGGTAATTGTTGACCTTCTGAAAGAAATGGGCGCAGGGCGTACTTAGGGGACATATTTTGTCCCTGAAGCTTACATGTGAGTTAAAGTGTATTAAAGGGCGTACACAGCCCTTTGTGTCTGTCAGATATGAGAGAAAAGACACAGAAGAAAGCTCTAGAAATCAGCGCTTTAAAAACGGACAAGCAAGGAGGCCCTAGCTACAGCCAGGCAAACTGAGGGTCCCCAGTCCCAGGGTCACCGTGCTGGCGCCGGAGTCCACCCCGATTCCTTCCTGTGCTGCTGTTCACAGCTCAGCTTTGAGGCTAACAGGGATTGCCAGGTTTCAGCAGTGGGTTGCAGATGCACCCCTCTCAAAGCACTCAGAATGGACCCCAAGATAAACCCATGTCTAGAGAAGGCCACATCGTGGGTGCGGTGCCTGGATGAGTAGAACGGAGCCAGGATACAGTATTAGGTGAACAACTTCATCTAAAACGGGATCATGTCAAATTTAGGACACTTTATAACCATGCGTTTCCCAACAGAAACAGAAACAGCCGAGTGACTCAACAAATAGTTCAGTTTACCAAAAGCTCTTGTTTTCAAAGCTTGGGGAGCGAGTGTTCCTGGACATGAGAGTTTCCCTGCATTCAAGATGGTGGAGTCCCCTAGAGAAACGGAGAAGGCTTGCCCTTCCCACCCAGGGCTGCTGTAGTGATAGCTTAGGACCAGGGCCCGGAGCTGCCCTCAACCTCGTGCTTCTATCGCAGTGCCTTGATGGCAGTGAAGACACTGTGTATGTTTTCACAAGCAGATAGACGTTGTCTAAGCTCGGGAAATGTTTATATTTTAATTCTTGTTAAGTAGGACTTGTACGTTTTCATAAGACAGAATAATGAGTTTCTACTTAGTCATCTTGTAACAGTTTTAAAGTTTAATACTGCTGGATGTTTCTAAAGAAAAATAGCCAACCCAACATAAATATTCCTTAAAATAAAATCAGGCAGCCCTTCAATACATGCAAGAAAACAGGGTTGTTTTTCTCGGTCAGTGAGGATTATCATTAGCAAAAATATTCCACTGGTACTGACTTTTTTTTTCTATGTGCATTGTGACATAGAAAAGACTTCAAAATTTAAAAACTAATATGCACAGTAAACTTTTCATAAGATAATGTGCAGAGAAAAGAGTTGTGGGTTAGTGTGAGGAAGGTAAATTTATTCTATAGAAGCAGAAGGCAGTGGGAAGAAAGGAATTCCTACCACAAGGAAACCTCTCGAGCTTGGGAGGGGTGCATGGGGTCCCTTTGCTCCCTTTTGCTCCTTAGGATAGCAGTGTTTGTCCCCCCACACACTGAGCACGGGCTCCCACAAACCACAGCTTAAAGTGGTAAAAGAGGGGTTTTCGTTTTGCTTTTTAATCTTTTTTTTTTTTTTTTTGACAAGGTCCCTCTATGTAGCATTGCTAGCCGGGAACTGAGAGATCTACCTGCCTCTGCCTACCAAGTTCAAGTTCTGGGACTAAAGCAATGGACCACCACACCTAGCAGATTTTCCTTTTTCCCTTTTCTTTTCTTTTCTTTTCTTTCTTTTTTTTACAGAATTTTACTGTGTATACCTTTCTTTAAGGTTTCAAGTATTTATTTCTGCTGGTAGCAAAATTGTTCTGATGGGCTGATCCCATAATATAACTTATATCAGAGAGAGAGAGAGAGAGAGAGAGAGAGAGAGAGAGAGAGAGAGAGAGAGAGACTGTGTGTATATGTGTATATGCTGTCTACATGTGTGTATGTATGTGTATATATGTGTGTGTATATATATATGCATGTAAGGCATATATTTGTTTCATATAAATATTTTAATTACTGAAATAATTCAGGATCTCAGAATCACGACTACTTACTGAGAACAAAGCAGTCGAGGTTGCTTCCTTAACTTCCTTTGTGTTTTTGTAGCATCAAAATGAAGTGACAATCAGGAAACGTCATAGATGAGACAGATCTTGCTGTGGTCAGACTTGGAAAGACCTTTCACACAGCACAAGAAACACTGAAACCGTAGAGGCAGGCCAAACTCACACTACCTATAAACGTGTGATGCCCCCAGTACAAGGGGACAAACGGCAAAAGAGAGACGTATCTGTGCTGTGTCCCACTGATTGTCTGCCCACACTCAGATGCATCGGTGCACGGTGTGAGTGTTGGGAATGATTTTAACGCTGGTTTCTATCTAAATCCTGTATAAAGCTTTCCGTGCTGTGAGTCAACATCATCCAAACCCTTTGTATGCTCACCGCCTTAGGGCAGAGCTAGGAGGGTTCAGGGGGACCCAAGTGATTTCAGGGACAACCTGCTCTGTGTGTGAAGACGTCTGACTTTGGTGGGAGTTCCCAAAGGACAAAATGAGAATAATCTCTCTGCAGCCTGTGGCTCCCTGGACCATTTGGGAGCCGAGTGCTCTTGTATTACTGGAGACTAAGTCCTCCAGATTTACACTTTCTGCTTCGCCAAATGCCCTGCTATTATCGCATCTCATTTGCTTGAAGAACGTTAACTCAGCCTTCTCTTAGACACATTGTATCTTTGCGTGAAAAAAATGGAAAGGAAACCAAATCTGCCTTCTTCATGATTAATGCATTTGTCAAATTCTTCCCAAGAAAAGAAAATTAATTTATTGTGTTTTTTTTCCCGTGAATGCAAATTAAAGCTGTGAAAACTATTATGGGAAAACTTAGCAGTCTTTTTTTTTTTTTCAGAAATTAAAGCTAACTGATTTAATGTTAATGAAAAAAGCTACATTCAAACACAAATTTTAATAACTTGCGTAGAAAGGAAATCTTAGACTTCCTAAGATTTTCCTTACATAAGATTCATGTAACTTGAACAGAAAGTCATTTAAATGTAATTTTCCATGGTCGAGACTGTATTAATTATGTTGTATGAAAGTCTGAAAAGTTGTTAACCAATGTTTGACTCAGTGCACTCTGGGAAGCAGAGTTGTCTGTTGGTTAGTTAATGATCTCCAATCCAGTGACCTAGGCTCAGTTTGGGATGCCTGCTGTCTCTTCCTTCCCAGAAGTTAAAACTGTTAAAAACAGAAGTGAGACAAATTGTTCTAAACTAGGAAACAGTTCTGCCTCATTCATATCGGCAATTCCAAATGTGAATATGCACTTGAAGAATGGTTGGGAACGTTAGATTCATTGGACCCAGTCTAATTGTGTGTGTGTGTGTGTGTGTGTGTGTGTGTGTGTGTGTGTGTGTGTGTGTGTTGTCTTTATTAGGGGAATGATATTGTAGGATTACTTTATGAAGTTGACCCTTGACTTGTTTCTTCCACATTTTGACATGATTTTCAGTCACAAGGGGGAGGTGGTAAGACAAGGCATAGCCCTGTGTTGGTCTTGCACACTGAACAAATCCATCTGTGAGTACGTGTACTGAAGAAGTTGAGAAAATCCAAAGCAGTCTCTCTCTCTCTCTCTCTCTCTCTCTCTCTCTCCTGTCCTCTCTCTCTCTCTCTCTCCTCTCCTGTCCCATCACAGCTATGTTTATCTCGGTTTCCACTCATTTGCACAAGGGGAAATAAACGGCAGTGTTGATGTTGACTAACCACACACTGTAGCAATGGTTTAAGGTCATCCTAGAAACGGAAAATTAAAGAGGGAGATGCCGTTTGGCTTACCTTATTTCCTCACAGGAATTTAGAAAGTTATACATATTAAGCGATCATTTTATTATTACATTTGCAATGTTTGATTCCAGAGGTTGGGTCTAACACATGCTTCTTTCTGGGAGGTCACTGAGAAAGAGAATGATGTCCTTTGATGCGTCCTGTCTTATTCTTGTGGCAGACCAAAGGCTAATAAATTAATAAAATGGTAAGATTAAAACTGAGTCATAGCCAACATCTTTTTGGCTCATGTACCCCTGAACCAGACAGATTGAGGGAGGGAGGAGTCCACCCCTGAGCGGGTCAAGGAGTCCAGTCCTGCCCTACCCTGCTTCCTCCAGTACTGGCCTTTGTCAGGTGCCACTCTAAGTGAAGTGAGCTGGTGGAGGAGATGGGGGCTTGGGGGATTAATACGTGACATATTTCTGCACCCACTTTTTAGTTTCCATCTTGGCTGTATCAACTCTCTCAAAATGTCAGCAGTGATTAGGCTACATTATGGGATAATTAATATGAACTTTTATCTCAAAGCTGATTTCAAGTAATACTGGAACAAAACATATGTCAATATGTTAAAGATGGGAAGTCGAGCAGATTGCTTTTATGTTTAAAAAATGCATTTTTTCACTTCTCAGTTCACCTCCCTTTTCAAATGCCAATCCCGCACGATAAATGTTTGAGAAAGGTTAAGTAGCCTGTAAAAGAAGCAGCATTTGGCGTTGGGTGGGGTGGATCCGAAAATCCTTCTGCGGGACACAGCGGGATTCTTTCTTGATAAGACAGTGGTGGCTTTAGGGAACACAGGAGGCACTCTCTCTAGGCCTGCACGCTGAGGCTGTGACGATTCACGATTCACGTCAGAATGCTCTCTGGAACTATGGGAGAGTCTTTCAGTCTAGTGACTCATTCCTCATAATCATTTTTCCTCATCCAGTACTTAACTGGAGAAATAAAAACACGTGGTTTGCCCTTTCCACGCAAAGAGAGCAAACAGAAGTCAGATGTGACTACCTAGAGGATGTGCTTGCCGGACTCCGCTTCCGTTTTGATTATGATGGTGTTAAGTGGCCAGGCGGAGAAGCAATCGTGGATATAAGTGAATCACTGTTAGCTGTGAAGACTCTCCCTTTCACACTGCTTTGTGGGGAAATTAAAATAAAATAAAAATAATCTCCCATTCAGCTTCATTCTCTTAGATGCAGTGCCTCTAGAATATAATATTAAATTCTGTTTCTTTGTTAAAGATCATTTTGCCCTCTAATTATGGGAACGCATCCACCACTGTGCCAGCATCAGAGGCAGCTGGGTGGTGAACTGGCCCCTTGCCCAGACCTGGGAGCAAGCCTAATTTGAAAACCCTTTACAGAGCACAACTGAGCCCAGGGCTCTCATCGACCGCTGATCATAAGCGCTTTCCTTTACTGACCTGAAAGTGTTCTTCTAATCTGGTGCCAGCAGAGGCAATTACCAAAGTAGGTAGATGGCATCCAAGGTGAATTTGCCTCATAAAGAGGGCAGAGTGGGCCGACCCTCCCACAGATGACATTTGGGTTCCCTTCCATTCCCAGTCAGCCTGTTGTAAGGACATAGATGCACCAAGATGCCAGCCTCCTCCCAACACTTAACTCATTCACTGACTCCATATGAGGAACCTGTGGTGGGCAGAGTGCCCCTCCTGGAGGGGTGCATGTGAGTAACATGTGTCCCCAGCAGGGACCCTGAACCCCAGGCCTGAGAACTCTCCTCATGCATGGAGATACCTGGGTGTGAACACCGGGCGGTGTTCATCCCTGTGGACATCAGAAAGTTCCAGATCAAAGCCAGATCCTCTATGATTTACAACTTGAAAGTTCCCCCATCAATGCTGACTCTGTGACAGCTCTCAATTCGCAGTTGCCCAACAGCCTCCTTCATTGTCCCCAAGACAAAGCCCAAGAAAATGGTGGGTTTTTTTTCCATCAGAAGAATCAGGGTTTATGGGAGATGCTCAAAAGTGCTTCAGAGAGTGAAAGTTTCATTTTCCCATGCCCGAGAGGCTGAAGGTCGGTCATCCTGTGGAGTTCCTAGGAGAGCAGGTCCTGAGAACTTCTCTCCTGCAAAGGTTTGTCAAGGACCAGTTACCTACAGACACCTCAGTTGTTGTTAAAAGCGCCTTTGGCCTTTAATTTATCCATAATAACTTTTGGTAAGACTTAAGCTCTAAGATTTACAATGACATTGATAGGAAATCGTGGTGCCCTGTAACAATCTCTCTCCTGTTTTCACCGCGTGGCTGGAAGTGGGGGTTTGATCTGAGTTCAGTTAGAGGCCACAAGCTTGCTTTACTAACGCAGTTTATTATTAAAAATAACATTTTGACATTATGTAGGTAGCTGTGCGTAGTTTGATGTTTTTAACACAGCGGTCTTTTAAAAAGCTTGTGAGGTACCCCACAAATGCTGTCCAGCTATGGTGATTGTCTTAGTCAGGGTTTACTGCTGTGAAAAGACACCATGACCAAGCCAAGTCTTTTAAAGGACAACATTTAATTAGGACTGGCTTCACTGGAGAAGAACCTGAGAGTTCTATTACCGTGTTCCAAAGTCAAACGGGAGAAGACTGGCTCCCACATGGCTAAGGAGAGGGTCTCCAAGCCCACCCCCACAGTGACACACTTCCTCCAACAAGGCCATACCTCTAACGGTACCACTATCCAGGCCAAGCATATTCAAACCATAGAAATCATAGAGGAGTCTGTGAGCTGGACCCGTTCTAAAGAAGGCATCTGTGTAGGCTTCTAACTTGTACAGATCTCTGAGAGGGAACGTGAAAGGCAAAGCTGAGGGCTCCAGCAGGGAAACAGAGCCTGGGTGGGATTGCCAGGGTTGGTTTATAATTCAGCAGGGGCTCCAGGGACACTCAGGGAGAGCTGTTGCTAGGGCTTTGACACCAGGCCAGTGTGGCAGCTGTTTCTGGTTTTTGTCAATCTTGTACACAACAGCCACGGACACTGAAACGTGCTCAGCTGTGATACGCACTGAGCGGCTGAGCCAGAAGCTCCTCCGGCCGCCCTCCCTGCCTGGGCGAAGCCTGCCTGGTCCTTGGGCTTGTAACTGGGAGGCACAGTGGCACTTGCAGATCATTGCCCTCAGGTCACCCCATTGACAGCCTGAGCCACAGCCATGCTTATGCTGTGTCCTTCCTCCCACACGCACCCCATTCCCCCTCTGCACGCCCACGGTAGCCTCCGGAAACCGAGACTTGAAATCGCAGACCACCTCCCTAGGAGCACAAAGCTCTGTGACTGCTCTCTCAGCCTTCACCGGTTACTGTTCTCATCCCTCTGGAGTCCCCACCCTGGGCACCCCATCTCATGCTCAGCACTGCTGTTGCTTCTCTGACTTAATAAAAATAGCCACTCCCCTGCTCCTGCGTGCCCTCCATGTCTCTCAGTGGCCTAAGGCATCCCGAAGCTCTTTCCAGCTAGCAAATCAAAACCCCGCATGCGACAGTTCGCACACCCAGGAGCTCTTGCACCTTTGCCCCAGCTGGGAACAGCCAGCCACCACACACTGGCTGCACCATGCCCTCCACACATGCTAATCAGCCTGACCTGTACGGTTATCCTATTTGCATGCATGCACACAGTGCTGTGTGTGCCATCCTGAGGGCAGTGCCCGACTTTCCCAAGCCTTTGACCAATGGCGGCAGAGTGTTGTTTTGTGCCTTGTTGTTGTTGTGGCTGTTGTTACCCTTGACAGGAATTAGTGCCTCTGACCACGCTGATTTCACATCCCTACGAGTGTTTGTTTTGCTCTTTTCTTTTGGCTCCAAATCCTGAAGTTGGTGCCTATTTTGAAGCTACATACTCCTTCCTTCACCCACAAAGTGAACAGAGCTGGAGCGCCATGATCAGGGGCGGGGTGTTCGGGTCCCTGCACCCCACCAGCTGTGTGAACTGAACGAGTCACTTCCACACTTGCGATTCTCGGGCCATCTGTCTAAGCCAGAATAAAAATAGCTGCGTGACCCACTTCAGCAGAATGGTCTTGAGGAGCATGGCAGAGACTGGGTGAGAAAGCGTGCTTATCTAAGAAACTGCGAGATGATCATCAGCCCCACACGACATAAGTAACATGAATCTAACAGTGCTTTCCCCGTGGGATGCCATGATATGCCATTAGCGGTGGTGAGCTTGGCTACTTTCACTTTTCCTACTGCACAGGCACTCCCTACTGCATGGACACACTCCCTAATGCACAGGCATACTCACACTCACTAATGCATAGGGACACTCACTACTGCATGGACACACTCCCTAATGCACAGGCATACTCACACTCACTAATGCATAGGGACACTCACTACTGCATGGACACACTCGTAATGCATAGGCACATTCACTAATGCATGGACATTGCACACATGTCACACAAGCCCTCACAAGCACTGTCCCTGTTCTCAAGAGACTCCTGCCATGAGAACTGAATTCAGTATCAGCTCATGGCTCACGCTATCTCAGTAGGTGCTGTCTGTGAGTCTTCTGGTCTGTTTTTCTGTGTTGTCTCCTTTATCTGGCATCCCAACTCAGAATCATACTTGGTTTTGAATGTATGCATGAGTGAATGAATGAGTGAATGAATGAATAGATGAATACTACCATAAGACAGCATCACAATTATACAATTCCAGTGCTTTCTCTGTTCCTCTTTGGCTCAAGACTTTTCATATGAAGGTGGTGATGGTGATGGTGATGGTGATGGTGACATTTCTTTTATTTTGGAGACAATATCATTTTCTCCTTATCTTTCCTCCCTCCAAGCCCCCATATACTCCTCCTCACTCCTTTACAAATGATTCATGTGCTCTTTTATTTAACTATTGTTGCATCGATGCATGTATATATGCATATGCATCACTATATGTAACTTGCCCAGACTGTATCATGTTACTTGTATGTGTGTTCTCATGCCTGGCAGTTTGGTATTGGAGAACCCATGTGCTGCTTCCTGGAGAGGACTGTTTCTCCCACTCAGCATCCCTTAGCTGCCTGTAGTTCTCTGTGGAGGGCTGAGGCCCCGTGGTCTCTCCCACATTCACTTTGGTTCCATTGTTCTTGTTCAGCTTATGTTTAGGCCGTCCTGTTGGTTTAAGCTGCATGGTGCAGCTTCTAACACAGACACGGTCTCACAGCAAACTCCCTGACCTCCACCTCTCACAACCTTGCCCTCTCTTCCAAAACGTTCCTGCCTTGCGTGCTGAAGTGCTTCATAGATGTATCTGGGTTCCACAGCTCTGTGTTTTGATTGGCTGTGGTTTTCTGCAGTGGCCTCTGTCTGTTGCAAAGAGAAGATGAGGGGTGAGGACCGCACACCTTTAAGTCTAAGGGCAAATACTTAGGATGTCATTAGGAATCGTGCTGGATTCGTAAACTCATTGTAGTTTCTCCCCCTAAGATCCAAGACTTCACTGGCCCAGGTAATTGGCCAGGTTTCTCGTCCCCGTTGATCAGGTCTTAGGTCCAATTAGAAAGCTATTGGTTGCTGCCAAGATAGTCTTACCACCACTTCACCCTTAGGACTGTCATATTGTGCTGCCATTGCTGTGTTCAGAAGCTTAGAGCTGTGTAGGACTCCTGGTTGCCTCCTCCTGTGAACACTTGGCACATAGCCTTCGGCACCATGAAAGCTAGTCCTCAGGGAGGAGGCATTCATTCAGAAAACTGACATTTCTGAAGTCGTAGGTACCAGGCACTCAGAACAGTCCTCAGTATACATTCTTCACCATAACTTAGTGAAAAGACAACATGCTTTTGATGAACAATGATGGAAGTTCCATGGGTTGCCAGACCTCTTACATCGTACTGTCTCATTTGTCATTTAGGGACAAGAGCAGCTCTCAGGGGTAGCAGCTGCTCGAGAAATGCTTCCCAAGGAGTGACTTGCTCTCCAGATAACCTTTGATGGGTAGGAGTTGGGAGTTTTTGAGGCATTCTTAGTTTGCCAATCAACTCTGGATATTTTATAGCTTACAAACATGCTTGCACACATAGTTTCATTTGGTTGAGAAATACTAAAGTACAATTTCTGTACACAATGAAAAGTCAAACATGACCATTGTTACAGTATTGCCATTTTTGAGTGTTTTAGCTAATGATAAATACTTTGAAATTCAGGATGACTAGTCTTAAAATGGGTGATTATGCTATATTATAAGTGTCATTGGGGTCTTAGTCTAATTTGTCTTGAGACAGAGTTTTATTATATAGGCTGGACTGACCTAAACCTACAGTCTTCCTGCCTTAGCTCCCAAAGGGCTGCACAGTTCTTCTGTCTCAACTGAGTTTCAGATTTACTTCTGAGTTTAGACAGCTGCTGCGGTAAAGGCCGGGTTCTATACGTCAC
This sequence comes from Rattus rattus, assembly GCF_011064425.1. Lineage (NCBI taxonomy): Eukaryota > Metazoa > Chordata > Mammalia > Rodentia > Muridae > Rattus > Rattus rattus. The sequence continues at coordinate 58,012,622 of NC_046155.1, read as the reverse complement.
AACTCTAAAAATAAAAATTATAGAAAAGAACCAAGTAAAATATCCTACAGTGGAATTAAAGTTAGAACCAACCAATGAGATATGGAGGAAACCCCACTTGTTTCCCACATCATGGGAATTCATGTTAAATCAAGATTTGAGAGAGCACATTCCAGCCAATGAGGGATCAGATCAAGCAAAGTCCAGGGTATGCCCAGCAGTGTTACAAAATACTGGATAAAGTATCCATGGAATTTGCAGAATTACATTTTCTCTAATTAAACAGAGTCTATAAATTAAGTTACAGAATGTTATCATGTGTTAAAGGCCAAACGAGATTTTATAAACAGAATACAAAGTTCACTTGAACACATGAATCTGTAGTGGTCAGTCAGTCATTTTTAGTAGGTGAGAGCAAACATTTCTTTAAGCTCTGACAAGTATTCCTGATCCGTTTGTCATTCCAGTGTCTGGAGCACTTGAAGCATCTCAGTTTTTATTCAACAATGTAACCTTTGGAGTTTTGCCTAATAATGACTTCACTTGTGGTAGCCTTCCAAAAGATAAATTAAAATGGAAATGCATATTTTCTAATTATGCATCCAGCCATGGCCGCATGTTGGCGAGCCGGGCCGTGCTGAGTGTTCAGCGGAGTCTGCACAATGGCAGAGTGTGTGTGACATCAAAGTTTCCCAAAGTCACTTTCTTAATCACGTGAAGGATCGCCCAGGCTCTGAGCACAAGTATGTAGCTATATAGAATCAGAAGGAAAACATTTAAACGTCCCAGCATGGTATTTCCATTTAAATCTGATTACAGTGAAATAAAACTGTAGCCATTAAAGGTTTAGAAGAACTACAAATACACACAGTAAAAGAAGACAGATAGTAAATGGGGTAGTAAAACATTTCGGCGGGGCACACACTTTATAGCACTCATTCCGTCTTCCTGAAGCAGACTGCAATTCACTGCAGACCCCGCACCGTTCTCTGAACTCCACTTAAACCTGCAATTAACCTTTCACGCCTAATGAAGCTGTTTTCCTGGAAAATTAAAATATATAGTGGCGCCCGCTCTTGCAGAGACCTGGGAGGAAAGCACTTCGAAATGAACGGTCCTTTCAAGGCTTCTGTACAAATGGGAAACGGAAGTGCGGCGTCTATCTGTGAAGCCAGAACACTCCTCCAAGGCACTTTCATTCCACGTGCAATACTTTCCTATTGCACGTATTAATTGTTTTTGCACGACTGTAAAGAAACACGCATCGGTAGCTTATGATTACATTGTTACTGCCAGGGCCTCCCGTTACCCCTCAGTTCCACTGGGGGAAACCAGGGTTTTACAAACAGTAACTGAGCTCCTGGCGTGGAGAAGTGCATTTGCCAGTTGAGGGTTGATTATCAGCTATTCATGCTCCGTTGCTTCCGGGCACATTTGCCCGAGGAAGCAAGCGTAGTTCAGGTTACAGCTAAGTGTAATCCTAGCACGTTTTTCTACCCACTTGTAAAATAGCTGTGGTAACTTTCGGCACCCAACACCCTGACTGCCAAACCAAACCCATTTACTGAGGGAAATCCTGAGAAGGATTCTACTTCCTTCACGGATTATCCCCACCTGGGTGACCCAGGGCAACGCACTGGAAATGCCAGGAGGTCATGGGAGGTGGGGAAACAGAAGGGCTTCCTTACATGCATGGTTTCAACTTACTATTTAAACTCTCTGTCAGTGTCGGTGTTTAAGAGTTAGAAGTACAAAGCGCTAAGGCTGACAGTAAATGTTAAACCCTAGCATTTCTACTGAATCTCTGGGTGTATTGATGCACATTCTGCTCGCCCACAGTGTTAACCCGTCACCGTGACATAGTAAATGAAATTCCTTCAGACCGCCGGTCTAAAATAATGAATTGTCCCCACAGTTAATTGTATTGCCTTGATAACAAGGAGCTATTGGAGGCCTAGAGAACACAAGAAGTGGATTCCATCAGATGATTTGTGTGACGTTTTGAAAAATGATTCTGGGGGTGTGGGGGGGGACCTGATTTTAATGGAACTCTAGTGGCAATCTGCTTGCGCCAGGACACAGGATCTGATGGCACACTTCCTCTCCTGGTCAACTCAGGAAAGGCTCTGACAGGAGAAGCTCTGGGCTCTCCAGTGTGGGAGACAGGAGGCACAGCGGAGCCCCTCTCAGAAGCTGATTCTGGGTTACTCTGTTGGCTTCGGCCTTGTTTGCTCATCTCCAACACTTCACGGCCAGCATAGATCTGGAACCACAACCTGTAGAGTGAAGCTATTTCAAGAACTCGATGTGGGAAGGGAGGTAGCCACCTTCAGTCGAAGCCTTACTTACCATTGGGCTGTGGAGGGTGAGGCTCTCAGAGGACAAACGAAAGCACTCAATGTGGGAAGGGAGGTAGCCACCTTCAGTCGAAGCCTTACTTACCACTGGGCTGTGGAGGGCAAGGCTCTCAGAGGACAAACGAAAGCACTTGATGTGGGAAGGGAGGTAGCCACCTTCAGTCAAAGCCTTACTTACCACTGGGCTGTGGAGGGCGAGGCTCTCAGAGGACAAAGAAAGCTGTTGTGTCTGGATTGCAGTGTTGGGTCATGGGGGCTATAAAGAGGCCATCTAGAAGTGTAGTGTCCTGTGCAGCTGGTTATGGTGAGCTTTTCCTTTTCCCAGTTGTCCTGTGTTGAAACTGAAGTCAAGACTTATGTAGGCTACCCTGCTATTCCTTAACCCTAAGGGCCCGGAAGGATAGGTAGTCACTGCCGACTTTGTGAACAGTCTGACATGTTGCTCACCGGCATCCTGGGCTACTCCATGAAGCCCATAGGCTGCTTTCTGAACCAGCAGCCGACGCTGCCCTGGACTGTTCTAATTTCGGATCAGGATATTGTCTGCATGGTTCAGCCTGTGCCCTAACATGCATTAGGGAACAAGAAAGAGATAACATCCCTCCCTTAAAAGCTACTAAATTGGCTTTTCTTTATGTCATTTAATAAAAGCAGATACATTTAAATAACAAAGAACGCCAAGGCCTAAAGCTAGAGATTAGGCCTCCCCAGAGGCTACACGTGTTCCCTGAAAAATTTGGGAAGTTGGGCCTGTTTCAATCTTCCTCACATTTCAGGTAGGGTGAAGATTTGTCATCTTCTGGGTTCTTCTGGTGATTAAAAAGTTTACCAGACATCATACAGGAAGAATTGAAAAATTAGAAATGAAAATCCTTACATTTGACATTCAAGTTACACAACATAAACAATTATTTGACCTTTGCACTGTTCATAATTATGAAATTATGAGCTCCTGATGGGCCACAAACCATGAACTTGGGTAAGGGACCCAAGGTTAATAACTCTGAGTGAAAATGTCATTTAATCTACGAAAAGGACAAAAGTGACCCAGAATGTCCTCTAAAACCACACAAGGTAGACACTTAAGTGCCACTGTCCAAGGACTTCCAAGGTTCCCAGCATGTTTAGTGATGTCCATAGACAGCATTCGCATAGGAAAGCACATAAAAGCCGTCAGGTTAAAAGTAAGCATGACTTTCCATTTTATTTGTATATTAACTAAAATGAGGTGTATGATTTTTCAGTTCACTGTGTTCCCAGGATCCAGAATCCAGGATAAACCGAGTACACTATGAGGGACACTTCTTTAATTAAGCTTTGGGCATCCTGTACCCCCACATACAAAGAATTAGCAGAGAGTTCCCTACTCTGGCATCTGAAGTTTCTTAGCCTTACTCCTGGTGCCAGGTCTGCTGTGAGGAACAACATTTGGAGCTCCATGTAAGAGCTCTGGCATGACTTCATATTTGGATATAGAAATAGTGTAAGTGGTCTCAGTAAAGGAGTCATAGATTGTTCCTTATGTTTGGCTGACTCTGGATGAGTTGGTGCCAGGGGTGATCCAACAGGAAGTTGTAAATTATGAGAAGTGTGCCAGGAGACCTGAGGACACTTGAGATCTGCTCCATCTGAACTTTCAGTGAGCGTAACCAAAGGCTATACTTTTTAAAAATTAAATCAAAGCCCTTTACGTCCATGAGTTAAAGAATAAAGTATTGACCATGAGTAAACCCTACAACACAATTCACGATACTTCAGGAGTTCTTGTGTTTGCCAACGGACAAGAACACACTCAATTTAAGTGTGAGCCAGTATTATCTCTGCAAGTTCCAGAGTGATACTGAGATTCTGAAAAGCGATCGCTGGGAATGCATTTCTTCTCCGTCCAGCCATAGCTGCTCCTCCCTCAGCACCTGGATGTCCTTGAGGAATTTCTTTCCTTTCCAATCAGAACACATCTCACTGGGAGCTCACTACATTCCTTCTCTGACTCAGCTTCCTTGAATAGAAAAGCTCTTTCTTCTCTCTCCAGTGTTCAACATCTTAGCTGGGGACCCAGGTCCTCTAGCCACACTCCCTCACTCAGCTTTCAGAGTTGCTTACTGAAAGATCCCCAAAGAGAGACCCTTTCTAAAGTCTCAGGAAATCTCGGACCCCAGACACAGAGAGACCATTTTGGATGTAATAAGCAAAGGCGAGGTTTATTACGGAGATCTATTACGGGGATCTCCAGGTCGACACGTATCCTGCGCAGGAGACAGAGGTGTCGACCCCCGAAGCTCAAAAGTCAGGAGTTTATATAGGGAAGGCTAGGGGGTTTGGCGCGGTTACACACAATTGGCTAATTTCTGGCGCGGCTATAAGTGATTGGCTCATTTAAACATGGCAGTGAGATTACAGCACAGCAGGAGAGTACATATTGACTGGAGCATACAGGATTTTAGGAGCTAGGGGCGTATCAGGGTTTGAAGGACATCTGGTTAAGGTGTGACTCTGAGTAAGCTGGGGGAGGTGCCCTTCTGCCAGATGGTTTGGATCAGTCCTGATAACTCGGGCTGGTTCCTGCATTCCTTTTCTTTATCTTTATGGTCTGTTAGTCCTAGCGGCAGGGCGGGGCTGCCTGGACTTGCTTTTCACAATGTTTAGGCCTGAGTCTGTGAATTTTGAAACTTACTCTTTTAATTTCATATTTTTAAACCTTAAATCTGTATAATTTTCCTTTCACTTACAAAGGTGGGTCAAACACCAAAATCTACTTTGAAGGGACCCAGTGTGCCAAGGACCAGCCTCTGTTCTGAGAGAAGGGGTGTCTGGGAGCAGTGAAACAAATGACTCAAAATCAAATCGGAGTCCACGCTGACAGCCTGTGCTCTGCTCGGGTGGCTCCCTGGTCAGCTCTCTGGAGAGACAGTTCTTCCGTGCTAGAAAACATTCTGAAAGCTCTCTGGATTAAACACGAGTTTTCTGAGCAAAGTCAGAAAAGCTGCTAGAAAGAAATTCTTAGATGTTTTTTTCTGACCAAGTCAGAAATCCTCTTAGAAAAATTCTAAATGTAATCCTTGGGTTTTCCAATCAAAACTAGAAACTCAGAGGAAAATTCTAAAAGAGCTGTTAGCTCTTCAAGCAATTCTTGGGATTTCCAACCAAGGAAAAAAAAAATTCTAAAAGAGTTGTATTCGCTCTCCATGGATTTTTCCAATCCAGAGATCTCCAGGCAGCTCAGCACTTGCTAGGAAAAAAAAAATTCTAAAAAAAGAACTGCCATCACTCCCTGACAGTTCATCTCTTTCAGAACCAAAGTCCAGTCTTATTTACATATCAGTTCAGTCATTTACTCCAGGTTTCCTCTTGATCTTCCCAAGATTCAGCATTACATGACCTTAGCCTCTTGATTTTTAGATGAAGACAGCAAGTACATTTTTTTAGCATAGCAAATGAATTTAGAGATCTACCTGCCTTTGTGTTACAATAAACTTAGCTGGGTGGGATCCCATCCTCAGATGACCTTTCTGACAAGTTGGCTCTTAGTGCACTTCCCTCTGTTTTTCTTGGTATGTAAAAGCTCTCAAGTAACTTACATTGCATCTTTATATTTCACATGGTGAGAAATTATATATTTTTTTTAACTCATGTTTTCAGAGTTCTTTCCCACAGCCTTAAAGGCTGTCCTGAATGTCTCAGTGTTTACCATTTTGCTGAAGCATTACCCACATTTTCACCTCCCAAACTTAGGCTGTCTCTGATTATCATGTAGTGATTAACCTGGGCAGAGAGAACATTCCTTGAAGGAAGAAAATAAAGTAAGATACACAAACAAGCCTTCTGTCTACAGTAACCATCAGCTCTCATGGAGGCCCACGTCCTGCTGGCTCTGTTCCAGGGGTGGGAACTATGTCACATTGTCCCTTTTATGGCCAAGGAGACTTAGCATTTACTTCTGATGAAGGCTTCTAAGGTTAGATGACCTCCTATAGGACCTCCTTTGTCCCATGGTCCTTTATTGACATCTTTTTTTTCTGTTCAGAAGTGCTCAGTTCTGTTCCTGCCAGATTGTATTTGGAGCTTACATAGAATAAGTTGACCCAGGAGAAAAAGATGATTCAATATTATCTTGTGAGGTATAATTCCCCAAATAAAGCTCTTCCTTGGGAAGCAACACACGAAGATGCCCATGAGGATGTAAGGGCTGGGTCAGCTCACTTAAAAAGTCAATTTTCTAAGACCCTAGGGCCCTTCTGTCAGGTCTTATGCAAGGTTCAGCAGTCCAGCCCTGAGGCAAAGGATGGGAATTTTAGAGTTTCTTTTGCTTTACTCAAGAATTATAGGACTCTACAGAAACAAGGCGCAGTACTTGCCGAGGACAGAGAAAGATAACTTAGTCCTTCACAGGAAACTTTGGGGGCAAGAAAGCAATCTGTGTGACAATGTGGCAGCTACATGGTATGTACTGGCAGACAGCCAGGGACCTCAAATGATAATCTTGTATTAATGTTCATTTTTTCCAGAAACTAAGTGATCTAAGCTTCTTTTAAAAGGCACATCTAACGAGTTTTGTTTATAGATGCAAAGCCAAAATAGTAATCTTGGAGCTTCCCACTCCATCTGGAACAAATCTGCGTTCAAACACAGACATGAGACAAGGAGTAGTCTGCAGAGTTGGCCATCATGTTTCCCAGTCTCTGACCTGGTTGTCCAGTGTTTTACTCAGTTTCTTGTTCTTCTGTGTGATGTTCACTGCTAGATCATGAGTAAAGACCTAAGCTTTTCATGGGAGTTAGCATGGCCGGAAGCCACCTCCACCCACCCCACATATGTCCATGAGAGTCTAAATCTTTCTCCTTTCTTTCCAGGACTTGCTATCGCCAGTGCCCTGATAGACATTTCACAGCAGAAGCCTTCCGATAATAAAGACAAGACTTCTGGAGTGCGCAATCGGAAGCACCTCTCCACACGCCAAGGAACTTGTGTCTGAGAATGGGAACCAGCTCTGTACTGTGCACCCAAGTTACTTCACAAATGGCTTCCGTTAGAGCTGTTCTGTGCCCTTGGATCTCACACAGGATAATGTCTTATGATCAGGGCCAGGTACAATTCCCTCTAAGTGGGCAGTGTCCCAAGAGGCCAGAGACTGCTAGTGAGTTGTTTTTTTTTTTTTTTAAGTAACAGTATTGAGGGTTACAAGTGATAAAGTCAGTTTTTATGGCTCTCTCAGACTGGGAGCTAACATAACTTAGTATGGAAAAAAAAGATGTATATTGTTTCTTAATGCAGATGGAAATATGTAATTCATATAAATCAACTGTTTATATCCCAAGACTTTAAAGAAAGACATTTTATAATGCTTGAATGATGAGAAATGTACAGTTTTTCTTGCCTCGTTTGCAAACTTAGGTCATTGGCATCAGAGTAGGAGAAGAACAAGCTCTAGCAGCTGCGACTGCCATTTTGTCTCCTGACAAACATGAAAGCAAGGCTTCCATTTAATAGGCTGTAAGTCATGTGTTTAAATCCTCCACGTGACTACCTGGGGTCCAGAGTCAGTTTGAGAAGGTAGCAGTTTTCAACTAGTGGGAATGTCAGAGCAGAGAGTCAGGAAGTTTGTCAGAATTCAGGGAATGGAGGACACTCCTGAAAAGACAGGTATAGAAGGGGCTGCCTGGCAATTGGTGTCCCCTCCTTCCACAAGCAGCCTCCAGCTGGAGAACCTGAAGAGCCAAGCCTGTCATTCCGTAGCAGAGCTTCTGGTCCACCCATGATGCTTTGCTGCCAGGCCAGAGTTGTTCCCATGAGTCTGCACAAGAATGTATCATTTTCTTCCAGCTCTCTTCTGTTTGCCACTTCTTATTTACAAGTATAACGAAATGTATTTTAAAGGTAACACTTTCCAAGTTCCCCGGCTGCCAACTTCTTCCTGTAGAATGCAAGCAGACAAGAGCTGGGTCCGGCAAGCCTCAGCAAGATCCCCATCTCCAACGCAGTCACATGGTGCTGTGAGGAGTCTACATTCTAAAGGCAAATTCTTTGCTGACCACATGCCAAACCTCCCTGACGACGCAACCCCCGCCCCCCATCAGAGCAGAGAGGAAAGACAAAAGTGGGAGCCCTCACATGGAATGGGGAGTATAGCAACAGTAGCTCCCTGAAGCTCACTCAGCTCGGAGCAGCAGCCATGGCTGACTTCAGGGTGACTACCGGGGATACAAGAACAATGCACAAGGGTCCCGAAGCTGCTGCATTCCCTGTGGTTTCCTGTAACACGAAAGCCATTCCATCCGATCAGTGTTAAGTACAGTTTGCACACGTTCCATGTTCTTTGGGATTTGGAAGGTGACGACACCTTAGGGTCAATACCTAGTCGCTGCATGCCATGGTTGTACAGTAGCAGAATATGATCCTATCGCAATATCAAATATTTATTTCAAATGCCATGTATACACACATAGCTTGATTGGATGAGGATAGAGTGTACTATGAAACAGAAATGACCACAGACTATGTAGTTGCATCTTTAAAGCATAGTTAGGTTGCATCTAACCATGACTGTCTTATTTTGATAACTAGCCTTTTGGATATAGCTTATATTCCTTACGTTGGCATGATCCTTCTCCTCTATTTTCCATGCACTCGAAATCAGATGAATTTGTAGAATAGTTTTAGAAATTTTCTCTACAGCCCATGGGGTTGGGTTGGGGAGGGGGCAGTGGCTGTTGGTAATTCCCAGGACATCTTCTCTCAGAAAACTAGTCGAGCTGAATTCGTGAACATCTCCTAAAAATAACCAAGTAATTTGATCGCCGCCTTTTGGACACTTTCCATGGTGATCTCCCCCACCCCACCCCCATGAAAATGGAAAAACCGGTCCCTGTAAAGAATAGTCCTTGGACAGTAAAGTAGTCACACGGTTTGTTTAATTGCCAACAACGAAGGTAGACCAGACGTGTGGAAGTCCAGTCTCACCCACTGTGAATCCCCCAGGTTCTTAAAACTTTAAAAAATTTTGAGTTTTAGATAATTATGGAATTAATGCAATGTCACGCTCTACCGTTAACTCTGTGGCCAATTATGCAATACACTCTCAGCTTATAAAGCATTTTACTGGAAATAAAATTCTTCGCCCCTGGGGGGAAGTGAACCAAAAAGGCCTCGTTCTCCGTGTCTTCCTCCTCCCACTGCACTTCCTAAATGCAGATTTTCCTCTGAGAAGTTATCAAATGATTGATTCTCTTGGAAACCTTTAAAATGGAATTCTGAGCACTTCAGCATAGAATGACTTGGGAAGGAATCCTCAGCGTGTGAGAGCCCACTCTGCCAAGTATGAGCACTTGCAGTGGCCTGGAATAGAGCTTTGAAATTGACTTGGGAACGCTATCTTGACAACAAGAGGTCCTGGTGAAAACATGGTGTCTTGTGTTTATGAGTCAGTTTGGTAAGTTTTAAACAGAGTTAAGATGCTCAGAATTGCTTTGAAGGAGTAACAAGCTTAAATTAGTGATAAGCAGAGAAAAGTGATCTGTACTGCAGAGTATTGTTAGTGTGTACACATGCGAGCATATATGTAAGTGCACATGTGTGTATACATGCGTGTGTATGAGTGTGTATGTGTGCATGCATGTGGGCATGTGTAAAAGTGTATGTATACATACATGTATGCGTGTGTGTGTGTGTGTGTGTGTGTGTGTGTGTGTGTGTGTGTGCGCGCGCGCGCGCGCGCGCGCACATGCATGTGTATATGGAGAGCCAGACTTTGGATTCCGGTGTCTTCCCTAATCTTCATTTACTTGATTTGATCCAATTTGATTTTAGAGATGGGATCTCTCACAGACCAGAAGCTGCTGGTTTAGCTAGCTTAGCTGGCGAGCCCCAGGGATCCTCTCATCTGTCTCTTCAGTGGACTCAGGAGGATTGAACATGGGTCTTCAAGCTTGCGTCAGGGCAAACACTTGACCCACTGAGCTGCCTCCCAGCCCTGTCTGTCCTGTTCTGTTCAAGAGGAAACATTAATTAGAACATCTGTGCCAACAATCCTTGTACTTTCTGACATCTCAACTTCCTTGGGCATTAATGAGTCAGAGGTACCTATGTAGCGGCCATTGTCCCTGCCATGGGATAATTTAGAGCGTGTCTGCCAGGGTGTGTGTGGGGTGCTGGGGAAGTTCTGAAAGCCCAACTCTATTGTAAAGAGAGAAACACTCCCCCCTTCAGAGCTGTTGACATCCTCAGAGATGGCTGGTCTAATCACGGGTGGGTGGGGCAGGCTGGGGCTCTCTCCTCCCGCTTGACATATCTGTGGATCCATATATTAAGTTTATGCATCTTTTCAAGTCAAGTATGTTTGTTCAAAAGGACATCCTGTGGGTTTTCTTACCCAGCCTGACATTTGGAGCAACAGAACTCTGGTCTAACCCTGTGTCTTGTTGAAGCCATTCTCAGAGGACTCCTTGAGGACATCTAAACAGAGTTACAGTGACAATGCTCACCCACAAACAGAGCAAGGATAGACAGGGCCAGCGCCCACCCACAGACGGGGCAAGGAGAGACAGAAGCCCCTGCGTCATTCTGAGGGCTTTTTCTTAGCACCCGTAGAGCTACTTAAGCGGTTTTGTGTTTAAAAGCTTCAGAAAGTGAGAACTCATCAGAGTCCACCTGGGTACACTTTTTCTTGCAAACCCCACTTGCTGCTTCTCAAGAGTGAGCTCAGGACTTAATTGATCATAGACTCTCTGTGAGGGCAGATTCCCATCTCCAGACTCAAGGACAGGGCAGCCTGCCTGCTCAGTGAGTTGCCCAGAAGCTCTTACCCATGCAAAGGGACACCCTGCCCTGGGCTGTGCTGCCTGCATCTGCAGTTCCAGAGTTCTTTAAATGATTCATCTCTCTAATTCCATTTTTTCATAATGGAATTTTGCATAATTTTTCAAGGAATCCAGGCCAGCTGGGTGCTCAGCAGTGGTTTCTAGTGGTACACGGTTAACATTTTACTTTTACCCAGATTCTTAAATTAAGAAAAAACATGACTGTAACTACATGTCTGTATGCTTGCAGGTGTTTAGGCCTGTGTTAAACGTTGATTGTGTAAACTTTTAAATGTGCCGTTAAAGCATATGTTCTAGAATATGACCTGCTACTAATCAGAACTTCAGTTAACATAAAAAAAAAATGGCTTCTCCGTGCTCCATCACCAAATACAGGGTTTTTATTGGTTTTGTGTGTTGAAGGTTGAAAGGTTTGCTTTGCTTTGTTTGTTTTTCCAAAGTCTTCCTTACAACCCAGGCTGGCCTTAACCCTCCAATTCTCTGGCCTCCTGAGTGTTGAGATCATGGGCTAGCACCACTAGGCTGGTCATTTCTCCCAATGTTTTCGTCATCACCACCATCACCACCATCACCACCACCACCACCATCACCACCATCACCACCATCACCACCACCACCACCACCACCACCATCATCATCATCATATCCTGTTGACCCTCCCAAGATCATGCAGCTAAGAGCACTGCTCAGAATCTAAGGCCCCTCCCAATGGAAGGTGGTTGTGAAAGGTATGTTGTCAGTTTTCATATTCAAACCACATCATTCTCCCCTTCCCGATTCAGAGCCTCACTGACCTTTCCCCCACATGTTCTCTGAATCAAATGCCTGATGGGCTTTTTCTTAGAATGGGGGTTTGCTCAAGAGACACTGAGGATTCGAGTCCTCGGTGAGGGTCTGTGGCCATGGATGTGTGCTCTGTGTTAATGTTTCCTGGGATTGGGGTCTTGTTCATGCTAAGGATACACTGAGATGTATCCCAGCTCTTGGGGCTCACTAAGTTGCCTTGGATGAATGTGAACTGGGGACTCTCTTCCTTCCATCTCCCTCCTCCCTTGTCCTCTGCCACCTCCCCAGTCCCCCAGCACCTGGGACAGACTGGACGAAGCCCTCACATTCTCTGGCAAGCTTTGAGATTAGTCATCTGTGGCAATTTGGGTCCAAGCTTTGTTCACTGCCAGAAGCCCCGATTCCCCTCCAGCTACACATAAGGATCAAATACCTGTGGTGCTGAAGAGACGCTCACTTCACAAGGTGCTTGCTGTGCAGGAGGACCTGAGCCCTCGCTCCAAGGCCGCTTATGTGGACGATCGAGATGGCACAGCAATTAGGAGCCTGCACAGACAGCACTTGCCGAGGTCCTGAGTTTATTCCCAGCCTACATCAGACAGCTTGCAACTGCCCATAACTCCAGCTTCAAGAGAGTTTCCCAACCTCTGTGGGCACCTGCATTCATGTGCACAGACCCTGGCAAAGTGGCACGCACCCTGTAATCCTAGTAGTGGGGTCTCTGAAAGAGACCAATCCTTCGGGGATCTGGGCCTCACTGGCCAGTCAGCAGAGTCTAATTGCTACTGCTAAGAGAACTTGTCTCAAAAAGACAGGAGGAGAGTGTTAGGTTGGCAAAATGCCTCAGTGGGTAAGGGCACTTGCCAACAAGCCTCAAAGCCTGAGTTTGGTCCCCAGGACATACATGGTGGAGGGAGAGAACCATCTATATGGCCATAGTTCCCCATGAGTTGCTCTCTGACCTCCACATTCACCATCATGCCAAAAACACATCCATCCATCCATCCATCAATAAATGTATGTTTAAGGTCCTGAACACCAGAGGTTGACCTCTGGCCTCCAAACAAATGCACAGGTGTGTACTTGTACCTGCATGTACCTGCACAGGTGTGCACATGCAAAACACAGACAGACACATGAGCACATTCGTGCACACACACAAATATCAAATACCTGAAAAGTCCTCTCTTTGCCTCACAATCTACATCAGGCCTTTGGCCAGGATCCTGACCAGTCTGAGTGCTTCCCTGGGCCTCTGCTCAGTCAGAAGATTGCTTCCTCCTCACTTCTTCCCTCCTCCTTCCAAGGTTGCTTTCTGTCATGTATTCCAAAGAGCAACCCACAAGAGGTGTTGGGGGAGACCAAAATGGCTGTCTAATCCAGAGAGACGGCCTAGCATGCAGATTTGAGAGGTTTGTCTCAAAACTGATTTTAAAGAGAGAGCCCCCCCCCCCAGAAATGTACATACTGGGAACTCAGTCCCACTCATAGTTTTGAACCCACACACTTGGCTGCTGCACCTTCTAACCGTGAAGCTGCAGTGTCATTTTGGATCTTTGTCTATAAACTAAGCTCTCTGCCCATTTCATCCATACTTCCTATCTCCCCAGCTTAGACCTTCCATTGATGAGGTAATTCTCCCCATTCCTGTGCTGGAGGCTGTTCTGACTGAGACCCAGCGGCCGCACATCCTCTGCTCACCAGCAGGCTTTTGGCAGAGGTGATGGTTTTGCTCAGCCAGGACAGTTAAGTACAAGCCGCTTTGAACTAGCTGCCCGGGTGAGCAGAGAGCTCTAGGAAACCCACTGGAGAAAGATACTAGTGAAAATAAATTCTGGTAGCAATCCATCTCCTGGCTTTCTAGAGCCCCGGGTGCTCAAAGGCATCCTAGATCATGTACGTTCTGATGATGTGCTAAGTGGCCTTAAGATTTGGACAGTTGCTTTAAAAATGGGACACAATCAAATTTTTCTATGAAGTCAAATGACAAGCCCCCATTTTTTAAATGCCTGGGTCAGTTGTCTAAGCTATTTCTAAGTGAACTATGATTAAAAACAAAACAAAACAAAAAACAAAACAAAACAAAAAAAAAACACTTAACCTAAGATGTGCCATGGGACATGTGGGAGAATATAGTTTGGATGAAAATGTCCTTACACACTTAAAAGAAAGAAAAACATGCCTACCTACTTCTACTTCACTTTGTGGCTTCTTTGTTACTGCCATTGATGCTATCAGAGGAGGCCATGGTCACACATTGTGTATTACTATATAAGGATCCAAAAATTAAACTCGCCAGATTGTGAGCACTGCTTTCTGCTTCCGTTGAGCTGCATGTGTGTGTGTGTGTGTGTGTGTGTGTGTGTGTGTGTGTGTGTGTGTGTGTGTGTGTGTAGGTAACAGTTCACAGAGATGCTAAATGAGGAAGATGCAGTTGATATCATTGGAATGCGTCCCTGGTGACTCAGACTTGTGCTTCTCAGGATCTCAAAATATCCTTTTCATGTCTGGTAACTAAACATTAACTTCAGATGGTAGTTTTTGTAGCGAGCACTAAGCTGGTGGTGCGTTTCCCATCGGCACAGGCTACGTGACCCTCCATTCACTATAGTTTGTTCCTCCAGCTGCAGATGTGCGTGCACGTGTGCGTGCATACGTGCGTGCTCACACCCCTATCAAGCAGTGCTTTAGGAACAAGCAAACAGCATAAAGTGGTCTCCTGCAGCTTTGCTCCCTCGTGACGATGCTGGCTTATTTGAAATACGATGGCACTCAAGAGGGAAGGCCGGCTGGAAGGACACCAAAAAACACTAGCTCTGCCTAAAACGATTTGATTCCAGCCTGAAATGAATTACCTCAAAGTGCAAATACACAGTAGCAAACAGGATGCTTGGCTTGTCAAGTTCTGGGCGTCAGAACTCCAGATTCAACCGAAGCTTGCTCACTCGCTGGAGGGGAGCAGGCACCTCCCCAACATCCATTTGCAGATGACCTGTCTGGAAGAGGAGCCCCTGAAACCCCCCACCCCTGTCCACTCCTTGCTGACTCCTCAAGCCATGGCTCCAATCTGACCTTCCTGTGCTTGAGAAAAGAACAGCTCTTGCAGTGAGCTGGCAAAGAACAGGCCTTTTCTACAAGCCAACAGCTCATTGGCTTGCCGGTGGTGAGACTATAGGGTCTATTAATGATGCCCAAGGATTTTTGCCTTGTGGCTTTATGCAGACGATACAATGTGTATTTTGATGCAGATGATACAATGTCTTGGCTTCCCTGTTCTGAGCAGGAATGTGGGTATGGGGATTTAGCTCAGTGGTAGAGGGCTTGCCTAGCAAGCGCAAGGTCCTGGGTTCGGTCCCCAGCTCCAAAAAAAAAAAAAAAAAAAAAAAAAAAAAAAAAAAAGGAATGTGGGTATGATAGCATCGGCAGCTGTTGAGTGGAAATCTGTTGCTGAGTCACTTTGGTTTTGCGCATTCTGAACTGAGGATTACTTTATCCTGAAGAATATCTAAAGGCCCTTGTTACACCTTTATTGGAACTACCTGGAACAACAACAACAGAATCCAATTTTTCTACTGTTACAAATGTTTCAGCTGTGATTATAGTCCCAACACAGTGCCCATACAATTCACAGTAACATTTTTCTTTTGAAACAAATTACTCTTGATAGAGTCTTGAAAAAACGTTTTGATATAGGCTCCAAGACACTATCGGAGAAGATTGTAGCGATGTCAAGTTTATCGTCATGATGGAGAATAGCGATTAATGTCTGAAAAGTTTGAGATCTGCAGTCTATTGGTATAAAGAGTAATTCAACTGGTAAAATGCTCTCTTTATCCTCTGAAATTAAATAAAATTTTCATGTTGGGCCTTAGCCACATTAGTATAGATCCAGATGCTAGCCTTATGTGGGATTTTGTCCTTTGTCAGACCCCACCTCCTCCCCACCACCCCTTCGTAGTTTCTTCTTGCCAGGGAACATGCGCATAAAGGGTTTTAGGGCCTTTGGAGCCTGCAGCCAAAGGCCAGTCGCCACACAATCCCAGCATTCTAGCAGGGTGCTTTTCCAGTGCTAGTCCCACATGTAATATTCAGTGTGTTCCAGCTCCTGGGGAGAGGGGGGACTGGCTTCCACCTCAATTTGAGGACTGTTGTGAGGGACAGAACAAGGTGCCCTGTCACAATTTACTCAGAATGTCAGATCTCTGGGAACTTAGGCAGGAGAACCATCACATGTTCTAGGCTAGCCTGAGCTACTATAGTGAGTTCCTGGCCAACCCAGTCTACTTCGTGAGACCCTGTCTCAAATTAAATAAAATAAAACCAAAAACACCTGCAGAGTGAGACCCTATCTTCATACACACATACATACATATATGTATATATACATATAGACATTTTCATCTGAAGATAGATATTTTTTGAAGTTCAACACTTTATGTCCAACTAAAAATGAATTTTCTCACCTGTGCAGATGCTTCTGGAATCTCGCTGGGAATTTCGTAAGTGAAGTGTTTTACAAAAAAAAGGGGGGGGGGCATTTGTGTCCAAAACAATAGCTTTCATGATTTCTCCATCGATGGGGACATGGACAAAACGCATGTTTAAAAGCATCCACCAAAGGAAGAAAGCAAACACTCTCCTCTCACTTCCGTTGGTAGTTGCCGGGTAGGTATTTTCCTTGGATAAACAATCTGAGGTGTTTACTGAAGCCTGCACGGATGGTCCCCGATAGTGTCTGCAGCTGAGTTTTATTCCAGCAGCTCTGTGGAAGGAGCCTGTGGTGCAGGCCAGGCGGCCCCTCTGGAACCTCCGAGTATTTGCTCTCTCTCTGTTCTAAAGGTAATTAAGGAACACTGCTTGTTTCTCAATTAATGACTTCTCATTCAACAGGGGATCTTTGATGCTAATTTGTTTTAATCAGGGCAGAGGCTGCTCAAAAACTCTGAACAATTCGCTCAAGAGGAACTAGGAATTTTTAATCAAGTGGAAGAGATTTCAGTGCTGTCCATCATGTGCCCTCGATCCCCCTTCATTTAAATGTGTTCTCTGGGCTTTATAAACCAATATGAGATTATCGAACGGTGTGTGCTGCATCACGCAGCTCACTTCTTTCTTGGGCATCTGTGTACGCATAATGGGCCTTAATTTCTTTCATGTAAAAGCCTGTTTTAAAATAAATCTTAAAACAAGAAAACGTATTTATAAATACATCTAATGCCCCTTTATTGTATACAACAAAATGGTGTCTTTCCATATATTTACATATAAGAATGACGGAAGATACGTTTGAGGTGAAATTTAAGATGTTCTTCTCATTCCGTGGACTCTGTCACCAAGTGGCAGCTCGCGATTCCAGGAGCTAAAGTCAAATGGCACTACGCACACAGGAACATCCAACAGCTATCGATGATGTCACAGCGTGATTAGATAGATGCTGATTCTATTAAAAAGGTGACATCATCAGGTGGCTTCACCTTCAGACAGTGGATATTCACCGTGCTAAGATTACAGTCGCAGCCTTTCTTAGCTAAAGACCAGGTCTGGTCTCATTGTCACGTTCTCCAATCAAAGTGACTTTACATAAGTCAGTCACATAAAAATGAGGTGGTCCCCCCTCCTCCCATTTCTTTTTCCTGAATATAGAAAAATCCCAGCAAAAATTCCAGGTGTCTAACCACTTAAAAACTTAACTGTTTCGTTTCCAAGTAAGTGGGAAAATAGGCTTGTTTATTTTTCTTCAACTACAGCATCTGTCAGAGTGAACTGGAGCACGGTTGTTAGAGCAAAGCCTTGTCCGCTTGTAGTTTCTGATCTAGGAAGTCCGTAAGAATGTTCATGTTTAACAGGTTCTAGGATAACAGTGGAGTGTGGGGGATAGAGGGTCCCAACTAGGGCACTCCGTTAAGAGCCACTCAGGACGGAGAGGCCGTGACTGAAACGCAGCACCAGATACTGCGCACCTCTTACAGACCCCAGGGTAGAGTCTCCAGGTCCCACAAGGTTGTGACCTCCAAGGTGGTGTTCTGGCCTTGGTGGGCAGGACCTAGAAGGTAGACTTGGGTAACAAGAATGTTATTAATGTCTGTGCTTGCTTGATTTATTTACTATCTATCTATCTATCTATCTATCTATCTATCTATCTATCTATTTAATTTTGGACACAGGGTCTCATAAAACAGGCTGGCCTTGAGCTCTTGATCCTCCTCTCTCCACCTCCTGAGTCCTGAGTTTATAGGCATGAGCCACCACACCTCACTGTTGCCTGTGTTTTAATTGATAAATACACTTGAAGGTCTCTTCAGGAGTTACAGATGTTTGAAAATAAACTTTTACAAGGACAGACGTCGTGGTCTGCCTGTGCTAATGAGGCACACCAGAAGCCAACTGTTCCTAAGTCAGCTGGTAGGGTAGAGTAGGGCTCTGTAGTTTTGAGACAGGTCCTGGTGAATTCTTTACTTAGGGCAACAGAAGTTCACCTTTCACTCTGCTGCCTGACCAGCCTGAAGCATCAACTACACACACCGACGAGGGCCCATTTACTCACCTACACTTACGTGTAACTGGTGAATGGTGAAGGCAGGACCACAAGCTGCTGTTCTTGAAACCGACAGGAAACTGTCATGAAGAACTCTACCTAGGGACCCAGGTGTTTTCTTCATTTAGGTTGCCTTTGTTGATCTTCCAGAAATGGGAGTCCATTCGTAACACAGCTGATGGGCTTCAACCAGCCATTCCTGGACATGTGACATAATGGCCTTGGGGGACATGAGCTGGCCCTGGCAGCTTTTAGCTGTGCAGTCTCTACACCGCCTGGGATAAGTTCAGTAAGGACTGGCTGTTGTCTCGACAGATGCTGTTGTCTTCTAACCTGTGGCTACTTCTGGGTACTTGGTGGGTTCTTTTTTCTTCCACCCTTTCCACCCCCTAACACTAGGCAGATAGAGAGGAAGGGAGCATGGTTATCATTAGCCGACTTCCTGCTGACTAGGAACACTGAGTTCCTTGGGCTAGTTTGATCTTCACCATCAGGACATCCAATTTTGTCTTGTTTCTTCTTTGTGCATGGCTACTTAACAAACTGCAACCAACCACCAACTAACTAGCTAACCAGCTAACCAGCTCCCTCTATCGGGGTTCTGGCATTTATATATACTTTGAAAAATCCCCACAATTCCAAACATCACAAAGCCATGCCCCTGTTAGAGCACAGGGCAAGTCAGAATCAACTGCTGTGGACAATCTGAAGCTGCCCCACATCCCACACCTGGGTTTTAAATAATAACACATTCTTGGGGTTGGGGATTTAGCTCTGTGGTAGAGCGCTTGCCTAGCAAGCACAAGGCCCTGGGTTTGGTCCCCAGCTCCGAAAAAAAAGAAGAAGAAGAAAGAAGAAAGAAGAAAGAAGAAAGAAGAAGAAGAAGAAGAAGAAGAAGAAGAAGAAGAAGAAGAAGAAGAAGAAGAAGAAGAAGAAGAAAAGAAGAAAAACACATTCTTAACATTTCTGTATTTTTAAAAGAGCCAAAATTCTCACTACATACTGGCCTGCCTGAGCTTGCACGCAACCTCGAGGCAGATAGGAGGTGCTTGGCGAACAGACCTTCCTCACTCCGTGCAAGGAAAATGTCATCAACTTTGGCCACTATCCTCTAAAGAGACAATTTTCAATGACAGGGACAGTTTCAATCAAAGTCATAATTTCCCATGTCTGATAAATAATGTTTTGGTTACTTCTCTCCTGCTGTGAAGAGACACCATGACCAAGAGCAGCTTATATAGGAAAGCATCTAACTGGGGGCTGGCTTACAGATTCAGAGGATGGGTTCATGACCATCATGGCGGAGAGTATGGCAGGAGGCGGGCATTGCACTGAAGCAGGAGCTTAGAGCTTAGCTCTGATCCACAAGTTGGAGGTAAGTGGGGGTGGGGGAGAGAACACTAATTGGGAATGACATCTACTTTTGAAACCTCCGAGACCTCCCATGACATCTACTTTTGATGTCCACCTCCAAGCCCACCCAATGACACTCTTCTTTGGACAAGACATAAACATTCTAATCCTTTTCAAGCAGTTCCACCAACTGGGGACCAAGCATTCAAACATATGAACCTGTGCAAGCCATTTTCACTCTTCCACTAGTCCTGGTTCCCAATAACAAAGGAACAAGCTCTGTTCCTCAGCTCCAAGCAACCCTAAGATGTCCAGATGCCTACTTCATCACAGTGGCTATCATCGGTAAGGTCAGGTCAATCACATTGGATCACTGAGCCACAAAGGGCAAGCGATAGAATAGAAAGCAACTCTGACAAACTACACACTCCACATTAACAGGATGTGGTCACATTGTCCGTCTATACCCTACTTGGTGTGGACCTACACATCTCTACACTTAGGACCCAGGGCAGTGCGGAAGTTCATCAGGGATGGGGCTGCTGCACAGACCCTCTGTCTACTTTACTACTTGGCCTACATCACATTAAGCACAGGTGGTTCAGTTGACTTACCTCTCAGCTTTGGAGGAGCAAAGCCCAGCGTACTGTAAATGCCTCAGGAGACATTTGCACTACGTCACACCATACCACATCATAGTGCTGGGAGAGGTACTGGTCGCCTTCTGGAATCATGGCAAACAACACAAATACCATCTGAGTACCTATTCTTTAGGCAGATCCCACGATGCCAGAAAGCGACACACGGCAGTTCTCATGTAAAGCGTGTTCCCGAGACTTGTCAGCTCCCCTGCTCCTTCGTGTGAGTGTGCATGCGTGTGTGCGTGTGTGTGTATGTGCATGTGTGTGTGTGCGTGTGTGTGTGTGCATGTGTGTGTGTGTGCGTGTGTGTGTGCATGTGTGTGTGTGCGTGCGTGCGTGTGTGTGTGTGAGTGCGCGCACGCGTGCACGTGCCTAAGCATGTGCTCACATATATGAATGCTAGAGGCATTTGGGTGTCTTCCTTAGTCACCTGCCCCATTTTTGCAGACAGAGTCGTACTGACTTCTCACTGGAATTCACCAAGTAGGCTAGGCTGGCTGGCCATTGAGCACCCTAGAGCTGCCTGTCTGCTGTCCCCAGCTCTAGGGTTATGGGCATTTGTCACAAGGCTTGGCTTATCTCAGTGTAGGTTTCGGGGTGTGGAAGCTCCATCTGCCGGGGTCTGTACCTGGTGATGATGGTGTTGTGCTTGTCCAGCTTGGCCTCCCATACCCATAAAAGCAGCTCTCGTCAGCTCAGCAGAACCTGTCAGCTCCCTACAGCTAAAGACACTGCCACATTCATCGGGTTTCAGGCTGTACTTTGGGCCATCTCAATGGCACCGAGGCAGACTGATGGAGAGGAAGCAGATGTTCTGTGTTGCCACCTTCCTTCCTAAACAGAAAAAAATTTCACTTCATAAACACGTCAAGTGTATTTTGTTTGCCAACTCCCCAAATCCTGAGTTCTTACTTCATTTCTCAGCGAGGCTTAACTTCAGCCGTCAGGATAATATTGTTTAACCGTTTGACTGTGTTGTTTCAACCTCTGAAAGAACCTTAGGAAATACATTCTTTACTCAGAATAGAAAATTAGATGTAGAAAATTCATGGATTATTGGTCATCAGAGATCCTGAATCAGAAGTGCTAGTTATACAGGGCATGGGGACGCGAATGCTAATGATGTCTTTTAAACTATCACTGACTATGCTTGTGGTGTCCGGCTCTCAGAAGCAGTGAGGGGAGGGAGTGTGGGGCTGTTCTTGCGGTTAATACCATGGAGCAGAATGTAACCGTTTTGCCATCTGGGACTCAGACAAAGGGTAAGTCACTGCCAAGCGAGGCTTTAACCTTTTACAAATGTGCAAACACAGGTAACTGGCTGATGTGTTTGTATGCGGGGCGCAGATACACTGACCTAGATACATCTCTAAAATTAATTTACCGGTGCTGCACGGGGCCTCCTCGCTAACACTCCAACAAGTGCTTATTGCTTCACTGGTGAGCATGAGCCCCGAGGGCCTGCTGTGTGATGGTGGTGACAGCTCTGTATGGTGTAGGCTCCGTCAACAGCCAGTTTGCTGACTCAGAGAACAGCCAGGCTGGTAGGGGAGTTGTCAGACAAATTAGTGGCCATCCAGACTAAAAGTCAGGAGAGCCCATCAGTGCTGCAGGATCCTTTAACCACGTCCCAATGGGAGGTGACTTCTTCAGGATTTAAGTTAAAAATCGGCATAGTCCCTGAAGTCTAGATTATGGAACGAGCCCACGACCTTACCCTCAGCCGTTCGTTCGACATACTTTGAATTCTCTACCACCTACGAGGAGGTGCCCCCACCTCCTTTTTATCTTCTGTACTTCCCCAAATCAGCCCTGAAAAGATCCCTCCTGCCCCTGAGACCACATGAGGCGGTGCAATCTCTGCCTTCCAAATATGCTCAAAAAATGGCAGATGTCTGGGTATTTCTAAAATATGGCATAATTAAGTCTGATATGAGTGAGGGAATTCAGACAAACAGTTCTAGAAGAAAAATAGGTGCGTTCTGTTTGCCTGGGATTTTCCTTAGAACAGCTAAAGTCGCACAGAGGGATAATTAATCATGTGGTTGATGGCAGCCATATAGGGAGCTCCCGCAGACCTGTGGTGTGACTGGCGTGAAGTGAGCTGGGTGCGAAGGGGGAGCATGCGTGTCTCTGAGAGGAGGGACTGCACACCTGAGCAACGTGCCCTGGCACTCCGACGAGAGCAACTGAGTCCAAATCACCTTGGTAGGACTGAATCAATTCTCCCTAAAGAGACTTGGGTCTGTGGATTATAACGGTGATTGAGGACGTTTGCAGACATTGTCACAAAGCCAGGGGTGAGAAGTGCGGGCCCATTGTTGTCATAAGCACAGATCGGAGTCGTGTGATGCCACCTAAAGTTTCCAGGTTCTTGGGTCTCCAGACAAAGATTGTACCAGGGGCGCCAAGTGTGGGTGCTGAGAGGCACATGTTACATGTTCAAGACAGATCCTTTACAGATGAGGGGTCTCAAGACCCTTATGTCATCTACCACGTACCTACCGTCCCTCCCATTCACGCATCACGCTTTTCAAAGAGTGCTGCTTGTTACATGAAGCCGGGAGGGTAAGGTTCCTGGTTTTTTGTTGTTGTTGTTTTGTTTTTTTGTTTTGTTTTGTTTTTCCTGTGTACGTTCATCTTGCTGCCTTTCCTGCATCTCCCCACCCCCCGCCCCCTCCTCACCTCCTGACACAGAGTTACACAACAGTGAAGCAGCTCACATGGCTTCCGATGGGCATCTCCTTACTGCGAAGGATATGTCTGCCATCGCACCTAAACTACAGCTGTCTGTCCCTTACCTCTGTTCCATTTTATCATTTAGGGTGGATTTTGCTGTCAACCTTGGACATCCTGAGCAACAGAGGAACAATCATAAGGCATTTAGAGTTCACTTAACAACACCAAAAACATTTCATGGACTGTTGAAATGTCTCAATGGATAAAAATGTCCACCAAGTCTGACTCTTTTGAATTCAATCCCCAGGACATACAAAACAGAAAGACCAACTCCTGCATGTGACACTCTCATCCCCACACACCCACACAATGACATAACACACACACACACACACACACACACACACACACACACACACACACACACACACACACACACACACACATACACACACACATGCACACCCATACCATGGCATACCACACACACACACCACACACACACACACACACACACACACACCACACACACACACACACACACATGCACACCCATACCATGGCATACCACACACACACACACACACACTCACAACTCACACCACACCCTCACACACCCATACCATGGCATACCACACACACACACACACTCACACACAGAGACAGACACCACACACACACACACACACTCACACACACAGACACACATATACACACACTTACACACACACACACACACACACACCACACACACACACACACTCACACACCCACACACACATACACCCACACACACACACACACCCCCACACACACACACACACACACACACACACACACACACACACACACAAACACAGGCACACACACACACACACACACTCACACACACACACACACACTCACACTCCCATACCATACACATACCACACACCACACACACACACACACACACACACACACACACACACACACACACAAAGGTGTATCCCAGGGCTATCATGACTCCGCTTCTCATCCTTGCTGGATCAGCTCAGACTCTCCTGTTTGTTCTTGTTCACAAGATGGCTGCCATGGTGCCAGGTTTCACCTGCTCCCATGACTTTATACAAATAAAGGAAAAGGCCATCTGGCTTTTTCCTTAGATCAAACATCCTAATGCTCTAACCCTTTAATACAGTTCCCCATGTCGAGGTGACCCCCAACCATAAAATTATTTTCGTTGCTACTTCATACGTGTAATCTTGCAACTGTTATGAACCATGATTTAAGCATCTGATATTCAGATGATCTTAGGCGACCCCTGTGAGAGAGTTGTTTGACCACCAAAGGGTTTCAACCCAGTGGTTGAGAACTGCTTTAGATGCTCTCATAAGACAAAGAATGCTTTCTACTACTGGAAGCTCCTGGGGACCTGAGGAAACCCTGAGAGACTGGGTACAGTTGACATGGGAACCACCGTGTCCGAGACCCAGTGTGTCAGAGCCTTGGGAATGGCAAAGCCCTCTCTGTGTGTGTTGGGCTCAGTGGGATAGGACAGCCTCCAGTGGTCACAGTGAATGCTGGCACTGTGTGCAACTGTGGTGATCTTATAGCCTGGATGCTTACAGCCCAAGACGCCTGCCTATAGAGACCTCCTGCTGAGCACAGCCAACCCCTTCCTGCCATGCTACTGCCCATAATAAATACACTGAAGCTGCTGTGTAAGCCACCCCATGAGAGGGGGCATGGTCCACATGACCCCAGCTGTCCTGTCTGTCTGTCTGTTTTTCCTTCTTCCTTCAACATCCCCACAGGAATAGTCCTCAGGGGACTTGGATCCTTCCCTATCACCTCCAGAAGGAACCTGACTTCCTAAACAGCATGCTGACTGCCCCTTGGGTCTCACTACACTGTGGCCTTTGAAGGTATCAAAGAAGAACTCAAATCTGTTGTGAAAAAAACATACATTTGGTGGGTGGTCACGTGTTACAGTGGCCACTAGAATCTAATAATCTTAGATAGTAGTTCCTGACCTTCCAAGACACGAGTTCAAAGCCAACGATGTTAGTGTTTGCTGATTTCAATGAAATTCACAGATGGGATTTTCTCAAGACCATTTCAAATAGTTAAAATAAAATTCTCATTGCTTTATGACAAAAAAATCAGACCCAAGGAAGCTTCGAGCAGAGAGTCTCCTCATGCTTGCAAATCCTGGGTGGCAGCAGCAGCTTGCCTCGTGGCTCAAAGGGTGGGTGGCGATGGGAACACCCCCTCCTGGCCTTCATTTCTGGTGCTCCTAAGATAAAGGAGTAAAAACGAGATGTCTTTAGAAAAACCAACTCTGTGGTTTCCAGGCTCCCTCTGTCTTGGGCTGGATAAATTGTACTTTTCTCCTTCAAAGCCATTGACGGGACCATAAAGATTGAGAGAGGTCAGAGGCAGCACTCTGGGGAGATTGACCAAGCTTCTGGGAGGAATAAAGGGTCATCATTAGCAACCCTGTAGGGACAATGAATGGCTCCAGAGCACACTGAGAGGGACTGGGAAGGTCTCATGCAAAGTAGTGACAGAAGCCAAGTGGGCAGAGGCCACAGCTCCAGCCTGAGGCAGCGCAGAGGAGCCACCCTGGCGTTGGCATGTTTATGCTGATGGAGGCTTTTCACGGAGCTCTTTGGACATTGTTCATCTCTGGCCATTTGGATGGAGATGGATGAGGGTCTGAAGCGAGGAAGACTAATGTGAAGAATAATTGTTTTCTCTGCTGGGAAGGAGGGGGAAGAAGCTGTCACAATCTTGCAAGCACAGCTTCTTCTCAGAAATGCACTCGCAGACCTCAAGTCTGCCTAAGCTATGTTCCTCTACACGTCAGTCACTCCAGGCAGCCGGCCCACACCGCTCATCCACCGAGGCAGGCAGAGGCTCCTGAACACATTCACCCCCTCCTCCGGTTCTCCTGAGCATGTGCTCAAGACCCTGGACCTCAGATGCTTTAAGGAACGAGAGTCACCCTTCAGTTCCACTCATTTCCAGCTGGGGAGATGGCTCCATTGTTAAAGCAGAGGACCAGAGTTTGGATTCTCCAGAACCCGTATTAATGCAGACTGGGCATGGAGTTCAACCTGTAGTTCTAGGAAGTAGACACAGGAGAGCCCCAAAGCAAGCTGATGATGACAGAAGACATACTGGCAAGCTCTGGCTTCAACTGAGAGACCTCGCCTCATTGAATCATGGGGAAGAGTTATCAAGGATGACTCCTAATCTCAACTTTAGGATGCATGCACACTTGCATGCAAATATATACACATATACCACATACCACACACAAAGACACAAACACACACGTACACACTCCACACACAGATACACCACATGCACACACACACCACACAAACAAACACACACACACACACTCCACACACAGACACAGACACACAGGTACACATACACCACACATGCACACACACACACAGACACACATATGCACATACACATATACACACATATGCCACACATGCGCACATGCGCACATGCGCAAGCACACGCGCGCGCGTGCGCGCGCGCGCACACACACACACACACACAGAGACAGAGACAGAGACAGAGACAGAGATGTCTCATGTTTCTCTCTAGATGAGCATGAAAACAAAACCATTTCATCCTTAAGAAACACTTTGGCTCTATGTCCCCAAAGACTAATTGAAAATTAAAAAAGAAATAGGATTTAGAAATGTTTAATCCCATTGTGTTAGCTTATTAAGACCCAGGTTCTAGCATGAGCTGTCGATCTGGTTGAAGTTTGATCTGACAGGTTCCCTGCTGTGTTACCACTGTGACCAGGTGACCAGCAGAGACAACCAAATTTGGAGGAAAGGTTTGTTTTGGCCCACAGTGTCAGGGATTTCAGGTCATTATGATTGGGGAAGGTGTCACTATAGAAGTGTAAGGTACAGCATCACTTCTTGGCATCCTGGCAAGAGACAGAAATCTAGTCACAAATCAGAGATGGACCTGACCTGCAATCTGCCTCCAGTAACCTACTTTTGCCAGATAGATCTTACTTCCCAACTGCTCCACAGTCTTCCCAAACAGCAAGGGACCAAGAGTTCAAACCTATCCACCTATAGGGGAACATCTCACATTTCACACAAGCACCTCTCCTCATCCATAGAAAGAGGGGACAGCAGACAACATGGGAGACAGAGGAACTGAGGCCCTGCTAACTCCTCGGGCCAACGTGTGTAGGGGTATGATGTCATGTGTACTCACATACATGACACCTTGTGTGTTCATGTACATGACATTGTGTGCGCTCACATACATGTTGAAGAGCTAAGGGTATTGTCCCTAGAAGCAGCCAATAAATAAATATAAATATATATTTATCAAACACCAATGATTAGGTCAGGAGAAAACATATATATATATATCAAACACCAATGATTAGGTCAGGGGAAGACAACATGGTGGCCATTACCAGAAATCTGACATGGAGGTGACATGGAGCCTCTTTCTCACGTATGTGGAGGCACAACCACCATGTTCCCATCACTTTGCCAAATAATAACACAGATGTGCTCTCAGAAGAAAGAAAGAAAGAAAGGGGCGGACATCACTGAACACCCTACAAGAAACCTTCATGTGTCTGAGTTTTTTTTAACTTGGCTTGAATTAGGCTGCAGTCAGAATGGATGATGGAGGAAAAGAAGTTGATTTCCCTGGAGGAGGATTTTTCCTGCACCTGGGGCCATATGGCTTGTACATTTTATAGCCAATGTGCCAAGTTTATGTAGCCTGACATGAGCAAAATATAAAGCACAGCTTCTGGATGCCAGCTCTCTGTGTGGAGGAGTCTCCACCGGATGTCTCCTCCACTCTTGTTTTCTTCTCCATCCTTCCCAGCAGAGAAGCCTGTCTGGGAGGAGATGGTTCCTCTGGAATATTCTCATTTCACTCACAAATGCATTGCACGTGGTTCACAATGCAAATGGGCTTCCGTCCAAGAAGGGTTAGCAATGGCCCCGATTTTACTATAGTGTTCTAGCATTATGATGTGCTGTGTCTTACCCAATCCATTCTCCACAAGTGACTTCTGATGGAGATACTAGCATTCTCCTCGCAGGGGAGGAGACAGATCTCAGATCTGTTGCCTACCCGATGTTGCTCTGAGCTGCTCTGTCAGATGGGTAGAGTCCTGACTGCATGATCCTCTGGATATGTGTATGTAATGTATGTGTGCATGTGTGAATGCATGTTTACACATGTGTAGGCATATATGTGTGGGTCTACGTGTGTGTATATGTGGATGCCTGAAGTTGGTTGACGGCAGGGGTCTTCCTTAATCACTCTCTACTTTATTTACTGAAGCAGGATCTTTCCTGAAAGCCAGCACTCGCCGACTCTGATAATTCTAGTTAGCCAGCTTGCCCTGGGAATACCTTGGCTCTGACTAGCTAGCGCCAGGTGGGCTAGACCTGCCTGACCTTTACTTGGGTCTCTGGCCCTAAAGCTTGGGTGGCCATCTCTTCAGCCCCCACATTTTACTTTTGACTTTATTTTCTTATTGTCTCTCTGTCTCTTTCTTTTACAGCATAGCCTGTTAAGTTGCTATGGTAAAGAATTGGATGGAGTAGGGGTTCTGAGCCTTGACAGCCAGACCTGAACCACTGTGTCTCTGGAATTGACAACAATACTGTCTGGTATAACTTTAATTTTTTTCAAATCTTATTTTTAATGATGGTTCTTAAAGGCTTTAACCTGCCTGTATCCCTCCACCCAGCAGTGCAGTTTGGTAGAGTCAGGATAGCAAACAGGAATCAGCAGCGGCGCAATTTAGCAGAGACAGCCAGGACTCAGCATCGGCATGACAGCAGGAGGGACCAGGAGGAACACCAGGAGAAGTTCTCAGCGCCTCTGTCGGAGAAGGGAAGATCAAAGTCAACTCGAGACCAACAAGCATTGCACAGCTAGCTCTATAAGCAAGCCTAGTTCAGCTCCTGTCACTGTCCATCTAGTCTTATTTATATACTCCAAGCATCATGTGTCTCCACGGGTCTTGTCTCAGCACATGTGTCTATCTCACCCTGCCAATCAGTCCGTGTCGATGGAAGCAGCAAGAAACTGCAGCACACCCCAGAAGATTTTTGGTGCATATGGAGTCCTGACAAATTCACTCAACTATGCAATCTAAGGCAAACCAATACATCATGTTGTTCGTGAAGAATTCTTCATCATGTGTCCTTTCATGTGCTTGCTGTAACAGAATATCCTTTCTCCTGTGACTGCTTCAGCTAAACGTTGCTTTACAAGTTTTAGTCATTCACCTGTGTTCACTTCAGGTAAACATTCCTTCATTTGTTTGCCCCAGCAAAACACTATCTAACACAACCAACTTTCCAAAGAAGCCTTAAGTTTCCACTTAAGTCTGGAGTTACAAGTAACCACAGTCGCCAGCTCACAAGCTGGGGACATTCCATCAAGGATCCATTTCCACCTAACTCACGGATGACTTTCCTTGCCACTCAACCATTCCTAGCAGTGTGAAATGATTCCTTGAATAACAGGGGTCTGCAATGCCCACCCCCACTCCCTTTTTGAAAGTTTGGAAATAAGAAATGTCAAGACCACATTTGCTTTGACTGCACCCATGGGAAGAAGACTCATCAGATTTCTAACAACTGAGGCATCTTCTGGGTCATCAAGCCGACTCTCAGGCTGATGGCATCAAGGCTGTCAAATGACCTCATTCCTTGGGCAAGAGCAAGGGCAACTGCCACGGAGGGGTCTGGTACTTTTATACCCATGGTGCTGTCAGCCAACTCTGCAATGAAGGAAATGGAAACTGCAAAGGAATGAGGTCATCCTTAAAGACCAATGCCAGGAAGTGGGAAAGATGGAACGGACACAGTCAGTGAAGCAAGCCCATGGCAAACGCTTCCCTTCCAGTTCTAGTGTGAGGAGAGGCAAGAGGTAATGCATAAGTAAGTGACGTAATGCAGCACGATGTAACTAAATGACGTAATGCTTCACAGGCGATAAGGCCAGGGAGAGGCAGAAGAGGATGTCGAAGCTGGTGGTGAGGAAAGGATCTAATGAGATAGGACACAAGAGAAGAATCAAAGAGATTAAGCGGGAGAGGGTGCTCTTAACCTTCACTTTAAGATATATGGCATGGTCAATAGAAGTGTGAACACAGGAGCTGTGACAGGACACACAGGACCTGAACAGAAAGTGAGAGAGTGGAGCAGGAAGTGATTGGGAATAAGGGGGCCAGCAGGGGGAGTGGTGGGTTCAAGGAAGGCAATGGAGGGTAGATAGTAGATAGTGATATAGACAGATATAGATATGTAGGTACAGATAGAGATAGATAGATAGATAGATAGATAGATAGATGATAGATAGATAGATAGATAGATAGATAGATAGATAGATAGATAGATATCAGAAATTTTAAAAATATTTTAAAATATAGTCTTTCAGGAGCAGGGGAGGATTGTACAAAGGACTTGAGGTGGGCTGTACCTGCTTTCTGGAAGCTGCCATGTCTGAACCCTAAGAAAATGGGAAAGCAAGAGAGTCCCCATCAACAGAGCTTCATAGTCTTGGTGACACTGTGCACTTGTCTGGCTCTAAGTGAAAGGTAGCAGCATTCCTGTGATCACAACACTTGAGCCTGAAGTAGAAAAATCACAAGTCTGAGGCAATCTACATGTAAGTTTTAGGGCAGCCTGGGCCTGAATCCATGTCTCAAGAAACCAAACTCCAAACTCTACAGTAAAAGTACCACAGGAAGTGTGTGGTTTGACAAGCCTGGCATATTGGTGGAGGGCTCCTTTACCAGTCCTGAAACTAACTGAAATCAACTTATTCTACATAATGGGCACAAAGCACTCCAGATGAGCACTGAATCCTCTACTCAGAGTGGCTGAAAAGGACGCTCTCACGATTTTCATTTCCGTCTATTTCCAGTCTTCCTTGTACAATTATCTGAAAGGTTACACTCTTTATTGAAGGATGGCGTACAAGACAGAAGAGCGCCGTGCGCATCATAAGAGCAGAGCTCAGTGAAATTTCCAAGTCAGCAGGACATCTATTAAAGCAAGCATGCTTCTCCAGCTCTGGCCAGATCAAGAACCCTGGCACTCCAGCATCCCCAAGGTGCCTCCGCTAGGCTTCTTCCTGTTGCCGCTCTGCTCCCCAAACATCTAACATTAACAACCCTCTCCATTTCCACCTCTAAATTAATTTGTCCTACTTGAGAACTGTGTGTAATCACTGGGATATCGCTCAATTGGTGAAGTGTTTGCCTTGCAAGCTGAGGACCACAGTTTGATCCCCAGAACCCACATGTTTTCCTTTAAAAGGTGAGTCATGGTGGTTGGTCTAATCAGTCAGTTCCAGGGTTATGAGACTTTATCTCAATAAGCAAAGTGGACAGCTCCTAAGGAATGGCACCGGAAGTTATCCTCTGACCTCCACATGCATATGTATATGTATACAATGTACTCACACAGGAAGGCATGTACACCACACACATGTACAACTCAAGTCAATGGACTACCAGATGTATCATTTTGTGTCTGGTTCGTTTGCTCAACTCTGTGTCTTGTAAGACTCACCCCCACCCTGTGAGGGATGGTTTTCTGTTTGTGCTGCTGTGTCATGCAGAGGAGGGACCTAGTGGCAGTTCTCCATTGTATAATTAATGGCCTCCTTGGTGCCTCTCCTCACCATGATGCCATGGACATCCTTACCCTGGTATCCTGGAAATATGAGTATACCTTTGAAGACAGAATTGTGAGGTATACCAGTTGGCTATAGTTCTGTCATATGTGTTTTAAGAGACCTGCTCTGGCTTACTAAGTTGAATAATACAGGACTCACAGAAAGCCAGAGACAGGAGCGGATACAAGGATGTGAGTGAAAAGCTTACTGGATAATGGTGGGGAGGAGGCTGGTTAGACCAGAAGTCCAGCTGCCTGGATGCTAAATAGTGGGTGAGTGAGGCTGTATGGGAGAGGCCTCCTGAGAGGCCTGTGGTTTTTCAGGCATTGCTTGAGACTGAGGAGCAATCGCTTTGGTGCGGAAGGGTCAGAGAATATTGTCAGGGGGGCTAAGAAGAACACTGGTGACTTTGCTGTCTTGGGGTTTGGAGACTGTTCTTGACATGGCTAGAACCATGATACCTATGTCCAGGACCATCTATGGAAAATAAGAACATCCCTCGTCAGTGTCTGGACGGGCAGTGCTACAAAGTAAAGCAGGGTGAGAGAGGAGTTGTTAAAGATTTCTTCCTAAGAGATAGCCAGGTTCTCTGCAGGGACCACCCATCAACCTCACAAAGATTTGTTTGTAAGAGATTTTTCTTGTGTCTGAAAGGAGCTGACAGCTCTGTCCGTTTGTAGTTCTCTGTGTGCTAAGGGTTTTTTTTTTTTTATGCAATCAATAATACTGCGTCTTCTAAAATGCCTGAGTTTATTTATCAACTTGTTCCCTTTTGACAAACATCCTCCCTCCTCATCACACATTTAGTCGAGTATGGACAGCCTTCTTCAGTCACACCTGCAGATCCATCCCCATCTTCCTTACAAGAGGGCAGCAAGTAAAGGGTGCGGATCCCTGTCAGCTCCCGACACCAACCTCTTGCAGGTGCTTGCATTGTGTCTTCCCATTTCTGAGTTTTATGAGGTCTTTCCAATTTGCAAGATACCATTTCCTCCTTCTCTTCTTCCTCTTCTTCCTCCTTCCCCTCTTCTTCCTCTTTTAATTCATATGTGGTGTATGTTTCATGCATGTTCAAATGTGTGTGTGTGTGTGTGTGTGTGTGTGTGTGTGTGTGTGTGCGCGCGCAAAAAGTGAAGTCCAGTCTTTCTATTTCTGTGAGGCAAGGTCTCAGTCAAACCCAGAGTTTGCCAGTGTGGCCTACTTCTGTAGGTTGATGTTGTTGTGCAGGTGAAAGCAGACGAGATAAATGAGGCTCGCCACTGCACGAGAAGGAAGGGAGTGGGAGCAGAGGTTTTAGAAGGGGAGGGAGGAGCCGGAGTGAGGAGAGAGGAGCTGAGAGAACATGGCGGCAGACGCTAGGATTCTCCTCTGCACAGAGCTACAGGTTGTTATGACTATTTTTAAGGGATGGGCGTGTACAGGATTTTGTGTTGTCTAGACGGGCAGATTATATCTTATCAATTGGACCAGAGGATATTGTGTGGTGTGTTCTTTCATGTGGTGATGGAATTTAGTTCAAGAGAATGTATGGTGGACGGATGCACCAGGCCCACCATGGAATTGGGATGTGTATGCCTGGTGTGGTGGAAACCAGCCAAGAGAGCTATGACCGAGGGCAGGGTGGCCGGACAGGGTGCCGTGTTGGAATGGCTCACAGACAGCGGGTCAGAAAGTAGATGGGGAGCAGCATAGAGCCGCTGAGATAAACTAGTGCTAGTTCCAGTGGATGGTGAGAGCGGGGCCACCAGGGTACTAGCGAGAACGGTTCTGTCATTTTTTAATTTTTGCTGCAACATACTTCCCTATCAGTCTTGCTCCAGGGATTCTCTATTTCAACTTTCTAAGACTGGAGACAGAGGCAGGCTGCACGCCCACCTGGCAACTTCTTGCTTGGATGCCAGACGCTCTAACCACTGAGCCATGGCCCAGCTCTCAAGAGGACCTTAGCCTGCACTTGATTTTGTTACTCTATTTCAACATCTTTCTTTTTTAAATGTTGATATGGCTCCTTTAACCCACAGAGTGTTTCTACTTCACTGAATACAAAGTCTCTTTTTCTTCCAAGTAAACAGCATTACGTGCACCTGCTTAACTAAATCAATAAGCGAATGGATTATCAAGGATCCTTCAAATAAATAGCCCACACCACTTGACTGCCAACAGCAATAGATGCTTGGACTAAATCTAATAATGATTAGAATAACTGATTCCTGTTGGACTCTTCTTTTTTTTCTTCTCCCTGATATAAATCAGAGTGGAGGCTCCCATAAACCATCAACTTTCCATGAAAGAAGCCCCCGCCTCAGCTCTAGTGAGTCGGCAAACAGCCTTTTGTCCTTAAGCGCCGCGTGGCTTTCTCCCACCTTCTTTTGGATTAAGGGGTTTATCAAGTCAGTGATGATATGAGAGAGCAAAGAAGGAGCGGCCACATCCCCAGGGCACCTCGCACCCCACCACAGCACAATGGGCTCAGTGTGGCTGTGCCTGGCAGTGGGAGATGCTCCCACCCTCTGCTGTGCTCAGATAGCTGTGCCTAAAGACAGGGCCGTATTGGGTGGTTAAATACAGTTGTTAAGGAGCACCCTCCTGATGAGCCCTACGGTTGGGGATGGTCCTGCAGGAGGACATTTTATCCAGGTCCACACCAGCTGCACTGTTCCTCTGCCCAGTCCTGCCTGGCATCCTGGTTCTTCCCTAGGGATCTTTGCCGAGGAGCTGTTGAGCACTCTGCTGGGCCAGTTAGCGCCTCCTAGTTAGTCAGCTACACAGACCTCTTCATGGTCATGACACCCCAGTCGCTCCCTACCCTCCCCTTCCTCCCAACCTGGATGGATTTAGAATCACCTAGGAGATTAGTGGACTGTACCTCTGGCTGTATCTGTGAGGGTATTTCTAGGAAGGATTGACTAAGGCAGAAAGATCCATCGTCAATGTGGGTGGCGCTCTCTGATAGGCTGTGGTCCGCATATATGGACTCAAAGGAGAGGAAGAAGAAATCCTGTTGGGAGTTTGCACTGGCTTCTCTCTCCTTCCTGGCCCAGTGTGATGTAGGCCGTTCTGCTCAGTCATGCCTTCTCCACCATGATGGGCCGAGATCTGAAAGAAATCCTTCTTTTCTTCTAATTGTCAGGTATGCTGGTCACAGGAATATAAGAGTAACTGTTATACACACTGCAGAATCTCCACGTCCCAGATGTCTAATGGCCCCTCTAAGGATTCAGGGAATATCCACTCCACTTACATTTCTACAAATGTTGTTCACCAGCTGTCCTCTGGCCAACAATATGGAAATATATTTCTTTTTTTATTTGCTTAAATTCTCCACAACACTTATTATTTCCCATAATTATATGTTTCCGTTTTGTGTAATTCTTACAATAAGACAAGATTAATTCTTTTAAAGGGCCTTTTCTCTGGGTTTGACCAAATTCTTGGACTCTATAACTATCAACATGATCAAGGCATCACCCCAAATCTATTGTGTCCTCTTGTACCCCAACCCACCAGTTCCATGCCCTCTTCCCTCATGACAGACACCGACATCTTTTCTGTATTAGTCCCTCTATCTTTTCAAGAATACCACAGACGAGGATCATAGAGCTCCAGATCTTCCTGCTGTCACTCCATGCCATGATTTCAGGAGTTAGGCAGCGATACTCTCCCAGTTTACTTATCCATTATTTATCG
This sequence comes from Rattus rattus, assembly GCF_011064425.1. NCBI lineage: Eukaryota > Metazoa > Chordata > Mammalia > Rodentia > Muridae > Rattus > Rattus rattus. The sequence goes on along the minus strand of NC_046155.1, from coordinate 57,977,089 downwards.
AAATCCTTGGTTT